>NW_011495046.1:2317990-2322876 GCF_000754665.1 Bison bison bison | reverse complement strand
CTGAATATTGAGCTTCAAGCCAACTTTTTCACTCTCCACTTTCACTTTCATCAAGAGGCTCTTTAGCTCCTCTTCACTTTCTGCCATAAGGGTGGTGTCATCTGCATATCTGAAGTTATTCATATTTTTCCCGGCAATCTTGATTCCAGCTTGTGCTTCTTCCATCCCAGCGTTTCTCATGATGTACTCTGTATATAAGTTAAATTAGCAGGGTGACAATACAGTCTTGGCGTACCCCTTTTCCTATTTGGAACTAGTCTGTTGTGCCATGTCCAATTCTAACTGTTGCTTCCTGACCTGCATACAGGTTTCTCAAGAGTCAGGTCAAGTGGTCTGGTATTCCCATCTCTTTAAGAATTTTCCACAGCTTGTTGTGATCCACACAGACAAAGCCTTTGGCATAGTCAATAAAGCAGAAATAGATGTTTTTCTGGAACTCTCTTGCTTTTTCAATGATCCAATGGATGTTGGCAATTTGATCTCTGGTTTTTCTTGCTTTTCTAAAACCGGCTTGCACGTCTGAAGTTCACGGTTCACATATTGCTGAAGCCTGGCTTGGAGAATTTTGAGCATTACTTTACTAGCGTGTGAGATGAGTGCAATTGTGCACCTTATGACTACACAGTGGAAGTGAGAAATAGGTTTAAGGGACTAGATCTGACAGAGAGAGTGTGTGATGAACTATGGCTGGAGGTTCATGATGATGTACAAGAGACAGGAATCAAGACCATCCCCAAGAAAAAGAAATGCAAAAAAGCAAAATGGCTGTCTGAGGAGGTCTTACAAATAGCTGTGAAAAGAAGGGAAGTGAAAAGCAACGGAGAAAAAGAAAGATATACCCATTTGAATGCAGAGTTCCAAAGAATAGCAAGGAGAGATAAGAAAGCCTTCCTCGGTGATCAATGCAAAGAAATAGAGGAAAACAATAGAATGGGAAAGACTAGAGATCTCGTCAAGATAATTAGAGATACCAAGGGAACATTTCATGCAAAGATGGGCACGATAAAGGACAATAGTAACGGGCACAATAAAGAAATGGTATGGACCTAACAGAAGCAGAAGATATTAAGAAGAGGTGGCAAGAATACAAAGAACTATACAAAGAAGATCTTCACGACCCAAATAATCATGATGGTCTGATCACTCACCTAGAGTCGGCATCCTCAAATGTGAAGTCAAGTGGGCCTTAGAAAGCATCACTACGAACAAAGATAGTGGAGGTGATGAATTCCAGTGGAGCTATTTCAAATCCTGGAAGATGATGCTGTGAAAGTGCTGCACTCAATATGCCAGCAAATTTGGAAAACTCGGCAGTGGCCACAGGACTGGAAAAGGTCAGTTTTCATTCCAATCCCAAAGAAAGGCAATGTCAAAGAATGCTCAAATTACCGCACAATTGCACTCATCTCACACACTAGTAGAGTATATTTAAAGTAATTTAGACATCAATCTAATTTACACTTTAAGTAAGACATTACTGTTTGTTCTTTCTGTGTTAGAATAATTTGTAGAGGGAAATATGTCAATTTTAGAAGCTGATCTGTTTCCTAAGCACTTTTAAAACCACATGAGCAGTCATGCTGGGCAGTGCAGTGTTTACTTGTAGTAGTCACTCACTTAATGTCTAAAAGTACTTTGAGTACTTCCTATCTAGGTGAATGTGCTCATTACAGATTAGTCTAATGCATCCATTAATTAAGGAATTAATGACCAGGTATCTGGCAATATGTTTTAGCTACTGATTCTCTACTTACTTGAGTATAACACAAAAGTATTCACTTCACAATAGTTCATTACAACCTAACCTGCAAACAAATTATTTTCATTTACTTGCTGGTATCCCTGCTATGATTATCCCTATGTAAACCCCCATCCTGGACCTCAATCCACATTCCCAGAATTTTTATTATTAAACACATTTATCAATTCTTACCACAATTTTTAAAGAATTCATACCATCAGGCAACTTAGTTGCTCAGATGGTAAAGAATCTGCCCCCATTGTGGAAGACCTGGGTTTGATTCCTGGGTTGGGAAGATCTCCTGGAGAAGGAATTCCATGGACAGAGAAGCCTGGTGGTCTACAGTCCATGGTCGCAAAGAGTCAGACACAACTGAGCAACTAAAACTTTCACATAGACATTCAATACCATTTTAAAGATAATTATTACCTGTGACGGAGAAGGCAGTGGCACCCCACTCCAGTACTCTTGCCTGGAAAATCCCATGGACGGAGGAGCCTGGTAGGCTGCAGTCCATGGGGTCGCTAAGAGTCAGACACGACTGAGTGACTTCACTTTCACTTTTCACTTTCATGCATTGGAGAAAGAAATGGCAACCCACTCCAGTGTTCTTGCCTGGAGATTCCCAGGGATGGGGAAGCCTGCTGGGCTGCTGTCTATGGGGTCGCACAGAGTCGGACACAACTGAAGTGACTTAGCAGCATTACCTGTGATGAGAGACAAAACTATTCACCAGAATTCTGTTCAGAATGAGTATGGTCTTTGTTGAAAGTAACTCTTCAATAAACTAAAACAGAATCGGAGACAAGAATGACAGTGAATGTGAACACAAGTTTTCTTAATGAATTCTGCCTTTACCTCAATTGAATGGGGAGAGAATTAAAGAGTAGAAAAGAAATTGTCAACAGACCCTAAAGACTACATGATGTGACTTATCCTCCATGATAACACATATATGTACATGCATAAAATGATGAAATGCTTAAAAACGATGGATGTTTTTTGTGTGCGTGAAAACGGAAGAAGCACTGGGGTTTGGTTTCGATTGTCCTGGGCTGCATGGGATAGCAACTCAGAGTCAAGAGCATGAAGATTCAGAGAAAGTGAGACACAAGAATGCACCACATGGAGAGAAGGTTATTTATTATCTCAGGAGGTGCAGTTGGTCTCCATGAGTCAGGATACCTTACCTCACTGGTTATATAGCTACAGAACAAGAGCTGAATTCCAGACTTGACGAGTATTTGGCAGGAATACTGTAGAGGAGATTTAACTTTCAAACAAGGAGCTAGCCTTCATGACCTTTCCAGAGTAGAAAGCTTATGTCTCTACAACTATATCTATAGTTGATAAACAGGATTAGCAAATTATACTTCTAATTATACTTTAGTACTAAACAAATTGCTGCACTGTGCTGTGCTAAGTTGTTTCAGTCGTGTCCAACTCTGTGCAACTCTACAGATTGTAGCCTGCCAGGCTCCTCTGTCTATGGGATTCTCAAATCCAAATGCTTAGATAAAGGCTCATTTTACAGAAAGATACACATTATTTTGCCTTCTGGTTCTAGAACAAAATCTTATAAAATGCAAATACTCCCTATCCGTGCTTCATAGCTGTGACTATTAGAATTTCATCTCTGACACACTGCACAATTACCAGATATAATCTTATTAAAGTCTAGAATAGAAGGATGGAGATCCACATTCCCAAGTGAATTTTGGCAATAAGCACAACTTGCTCACATCTTAGACCCAGAAAGCTATAGGATCAAAATATTCACATAATCAAAGACTACTTTTATTTCAGTTTTCCCAGTGGTTATATGTTTATGTTTTATAAAATATGGATTTTTAGCATGAAAATGTATGGAGAGGGCAGCAGAACAAAATGCAGTATAAATAAGAGGGTAGTAATATTAAAAGCAAAAATTACAAATTATTGTGCTGAATTACTAAATGAAAAGTATGGAGAAAATGTGAGAAATGTTGAGAAAGGGATTGTGCTAAATTCTCACCTCTATGAATATTAAGAATATCTGAAATACTCTTATCAGTATTTGGTGTAATGAAAGTGTCTTAGTCTCAAATGTCATCAAAAGCTAGAGTTTCTGACCAACCCTATATAACCATTGTTATCATACTGAGATAATACGATCTTAGTGAAAAGCAGGAGGCAAGACATGCTAGTTAACATGCAAGCATTTTTGTCTAATTTTGTCATATAAAATAAATTATACCTGGAACTTCGAAATAATGAAAATACACCATGAGCTTCCATTACAATCTTTATTATCAGAAACCTCAATATATAAATAACAGCTATAGTTCTTACTGTTCTTTACATTTATTTTTAAAGAACTGAAAATTAAATTCAAATATTAAAAAAAGTAATTGTGCAATTAAAGGTGCAGTGAACCTCCTAATTTCATCAATACAGCAGACAAGATAAGCTCTTTCTGCTACAAATGTCTGGAAATGCTGTATGAAACACAACAAACAACCTTTTTTTTTTCCAGCTGTGCCACTGCAGGTAGGATCTTAGCTGCCTGACTAGGGACTGAATCCATACCCCCTGCTGTGGAAGTGCAGAGTCCTAACCACTAGATTGCCAGTGAATTCCCCAAACATCCTTTTAATACATAATTGAGCAAGAAAGTTAACTAAGTATGCAGTGCCAGATCTGGAGAAAAACCTAAAAACTAGAACAGAAAGCTCATGCCCAACCCTGGGAAGGGTTATATGGAAGTCAGCATGGAGTTCTTTATTGGAAATACAAGGCCTTCGTTTTTAACACACGCTGACAGAAAGAGGAGAAAGAGCTCTAAGCTTCAGAAGAAAGGGTGTAGGTACAACAATACTAGGTAAGTTAAGACTTCAATTCAAAAAGTATTACCAGAAATAAAAAGGGACACTACATAATGAACCAAAGATCAATTTATCAAGAAGTCATGACATGACAAATTGTATGTACCTAATAAGAAAAAGATGGCTTAAAGCTCAACATTCAGAAAACTAGGATCATGGCAACTGGTCCCATCACTTCATGGGAAGCAGATGGGGAAACAGTGTCAGATTTTATTTTTGGGGGCTCCAAAATCACTGCAGATGGTGACTGCAGCCATGAAATTAAAAGACACTTACTCCTT
>NW_011495046.1:2269450-2317259 GCF_000754665.1 Bison bison bison | reverse complement strand
AGTGATTCCCCTAAGATTACTCCTCAGATTAATTATTTTCCAACATCTAGCATCAAACATAATACAAGGACAGTATACAGAGAAATCTGGAAGTACAAGTAGATATAAAAATAAGGAATTATAAACTATTTTTATTTTTTTTCATTCTGTTCAACTATATTTTCTAATTTCCCAAACAAGTAACACATATGAAGAGAAAGTAGTTATCAATCTTCAAAATTCTAATATTCAAAACAGCCAAGTAATTTCATCATTTATCATGAGTAAGCTTATTTCCCAAAATTATTGACTAATGTATCAAGATTTAATATTTCAACTTTAGAAATTTAAATGACTATATAAATGTTAATCATAGGTTACTAGGTTAAACATTACAAATATTTTAAATACTTTCTGAGGTCACAAATATTATTATAAGATCTTTTCATAAATTAATAGTAAAGGAGATAATATTCAAAATTAATCAATTAAGTATTAGAATATCAATGTATATATTTTCCTATGTTATTCATATACTTATTAACTATCAACGGTATAGAAGCATTATTCTGAGTAGGAAAATAGAGTTCCAGGCCTGTCATAAATGTTTCACAAATATGGTATCCTTTATTCCCCACAACATAGTCTGAGTTGACATTAACACAGTCTCCATTTTCACTTGGAAAAACTAGCCACACAGGATGAAGCAATTGTGAAATCCCAGAGCAGTGGGCATCAGTGGCAGGATCCAAACCCAGTGAATCTGATTCCAGAGCCTATATTCTGAACCACCATGCTGAACACAATGCTCAAGGATAAATGAGATAAAAATATTTATGTTCTCATGAAGTTTACATGTTAGTAGTGGAATACAGAGAATCAGCAAATAAAGAATAAAGAAATCAGATAATGACAATCAGTGGAGAAAAAAAAGAAGCAGAGAGACTAGAGGGTTTCTGCAGTGGGATAAGTCGGGGTGGCAGCTTACTTAGGCTTAGAGGCTAAGGTAGGGAAGGAATCAGGTATGTTCCAGAGACACACCCAGCAGGACTTCCTGGTTGACTGTGATGGGTGAAGAAAGAGAGGAAGCAAGGATGATAACTAAGTTTTGGCTTAAGCAATTTCACATGGTGGTGATACTTACTGAAATAGGAATGTCTGGAGAATAAGATGGCCTCGGGGGCGGGGAGTGGAAATCAAGCTAGGTTTTGGATGCTTGTTTACATGGAAATTAAACGAGCCATGAAATTAAAAGACGTTTGATCCTTTGGAAGAAAAGTTGTGACCAACCTAGAAAGCATATTGAAAAGCAGAGACATTACTTTGCCAACAAAGGTCCGTCTAGTCAAAGCTATGGTTTTTACAGTAGTCATATCTGGATGTGAGAGTGGGACTATAAAATTGAGCACCAAAGAATTGATGCTTTTGAACTGTGGTGTTGGAGAAGACTCTTGAGAGCCCCTTGGACTGCAAGGAGATCCAACCAGTCCATCCTACAGGAAATCAGTCCTGAATATTCATTGGAAAAACTGATGCTGAAGCTGAAACTCCAGTCCTTTGGCCACCTGATATGAAGAACAGACTCACTGGAAAAGACCCTGATGCTGGGAAAGATTGAAGGTGGGAGGAGATGGGGACAACAGAGGATGAGATGGTTGGATGGCATCACTGACTTGATGGACATGAGTTTGAGTAAGCTCTGGGAGCTGGTGATGGACAGGGAAGCCTGGCATGCTGCAATCCATGGGGTTGCAAAGAGTTGGACACAAGTGAGTGTGACTGAACTGAACTGAACTTACATGGAAGGTAAGATGTCAAATAGGTAGTTGGATAAGTGAGCAGAAGGGCCAGGAAAGGAGTCACAATGGAGATGAGAAGTCAGAAGCTATCAGTATCTAGAATGGTCTCTAGAGCCTCTGGACTGGACGAATCCACAAGGGAGTGTAGATGGAGCAAGCAGGGAGCTGGAAGACCATGCCCCTGGGCATGCTGACAAATAGGACTCAGCAGGGGAGAGCTAAAGGAAGGAAGCCCAGGAAGAAGTAGTCCCAGTGACTGGAGCCAGATGAGTGACAATTCTAGAGATACACAAGAAGGAGAGGGTTCATGTGGGTGGAACTCTTTCTCAAATGATGAGCTAAAGGGAACAGTATCTTACTTTAGACCAATAATATATTCTTGCAAACTTGTATAAATTTAAATAACTTATTTTCACAGAAAAGCCTGATACCTCAAAGAACACTAAAATAATTTTACAAAGATAAACATCTTTTATGAATGAAGAGTACATTTCTTAATCAAATGAGTAAACCAAGATTCTCATACATTAGCTTGCTTAAGGCAGGATTTAATATGTAGTATACCAAATCATGGGGAAGATTACATTAAGGCTTGAACTCAATTTCAGATGCCATAAAAAATAAACTCTATTTGGGTTATATTAGATAGCATCACTGATTCAGTCTATATGAATTTGAGCAGACTCTGGGAGATAGTGAAGGGCAGGGAAGCCTGCCCTGGTATGCTGCAATCCATGGGGTTGCAGAGTCAGACATGACTTAGTAACTGAACAGCAAAGGACTATATTTACCTTCTAGAGTTCACATAAAAATTATCACCATAATAGTTGCTGTTAATTAAATGCTCACTTTATATTAATTTAACCCTCACAGATCTTATGAGTTAAACACTTTTATTATATCCACTTTTTTTTTTTTTTTAAAGATGAGGAATTTCGACCATAAGACAGATAGAAGTGACTTTCCCAGTATCAGCTATAATTCCACACTGGTCATTCCTAGAAACTTCAGTCCTTATACTGGTGACACAGTTAAATACCTCTGGACTCTTTTAAACCTCTTATTAAAGTTTGTTTCCTCCTTTCTTTTCTCTTCTATCCATACGCTTCCTGCTATTAGAGACAGACATGAAAACCAAGGTAAAAGTAACAAGAAAAGAATTAAGGAGATAGTCACAGATCATCATGGCTGAAAACTCAGCTAAAAGGGTGACTATAATTGAGTTTTTGAGTTTCCTGGCAGCAGGAGCAAAAAGGAAGACACCTTAGATTACAAAATTTCCAGTGTCTTGTAAAAGGAAACATACCAATTAGCTGAGAGACCTTTTTGGTCCCCATCCTTAAATCCAACAGCATTTCTTACATGTGTTTATTTTAGGGAAAAGTGAACCATATAAGATCAGAGACTTCAAGAGCAACTCCTCCAAAGATAAAGAAATATTCTTCATCTGGTTGTACTTAGAAGTTTCCATTAAAATGTGGTCAACAGCTCAGCATTCTCCAGTATAATACTTTCGTATGGTTCCCAGTCATCTCAGCTTTTTAAAACTTTAATAGGTATCCAATGACTTAAGAACCATGACCTGAACTTTTAGAACTGTCACATGGGCTCAAGAGAAACAAGACCTATTATATATTCTGTATAAATGGCCTATATCACATTTCTCAGAGGTAGCAGCATCTCTGTGAAACAGAATCTTGGCAAAAATTTCAACACACTGCTTGCCCCCAGCTCCAATTTAGGTCCCTTCACAAGCAAACTGCCATGGGTTTTAACTAATGAAAAACCAGTTTGTTTTTAGAAAACATCCTCATTATTGGCTAATATAACAGAAATGACCAGGAAGAGCATGATTTAATATGGATTAAACATGAATAAAACTCAGAAGCTTTCTTCTTGTTGAATTAGATAATCAAAACTATTAAACAGCATTTCAAAATGCTTTTCATAATCCTGGGACCATTAATGTCATGTTCAAATCACTGTGGATTTTTGTTGTTGTTGTTGTTTTTACTATTCATAGGGATACAATGAGTCATTGGCACATTTCCAGTGCAAGATGCATTTGAATAATACATGACATGCCCTTTAGCTAGCATCATGGTGCCAGATTTAAAACAAGGTAAGAAGTTTCCTCCATGTACACTTGCAGTGTTCAGCTGTTCATAATCTATAGCGTTAACAATTTATCATCAAACCCAGAGACTTGCTGCCAACTTATCAAAGTGGCCACTGGATGCATATGATCAAGTCTGAGCATCTGGCTCTCCTCTGTTCCTGACATTAGCACAGACAACAGAATCAGTGGACTATTGAATGCAATTACAGTAAGCGAGACAGACAATAAAGATTGATAGCGCCTTCTCTTTTTATCACACACAAAACTAGTGGGGGTTAAAGCTTTGCCTTGAGCTGCCTTCATTTAACAATGATTGAAAATATGCAATTGTGTTGGTAAAACACTGTAGCCTGTACCACTTCATTTACTGGACACATTATCAAATTAAATGAAAAGTGAACTGCCAAAAGCAACAGTTATTATATATTAATGATGAATATTTACTTAGCATTGTTCACAAATCATACAGAGAACAGAATCCTTCTTGTTATCTTCTTTGCAGGTTACAGTTGAGTAGGCTTAACATTTCTATGTTTACGTTAAGTCTTCTGTCTACAAATCTCTAAATACAGACTTGCACGATTGGTTTTGTGACTAGCCATGTGATTACAATGTGTAATTAATAAAATGCTCAAGTTGTAGATGAATCCTAATTATTGAAGCGCTTTCTCCCCCTTTATGATAATTCTCATGCTTGTAGCTATTCTTGTAGCAAGAGAAACTTAGCCAGGGTACATGTTGTAAACAAGAGGTCAGGAACTTCAGCTTCATGAGCTTCCGAAATTTGGAATGTGAAAAATGATCTCAAGATAGATACAGACAAGCCACAAAGTTATACTTTATTTTTTCTCCAAAGAGTACTGCTGTAGTAGCCATTGGAGGATATAACAGTCCAGTCACCATTTGACCTCCAAGATAAGAAATATACAAAGGTAAAGGCAATGGAACTAGTGGGCACACAAGGGAAAATTGATCCCATGCCATAGCTGAGACAGGACGAAACTGCATCCTTAAGCAAACTTCAATAGATCTGGGAATACAAAAATAAGTGTCTCATTGCTAAGTAGACAAACATTTGGTGTACACACTGGCATGTCAGAAAGACATGACGGCAGGCAGACATGATTGTAAGTTATGTAGATTAATTCAACATTCTTTGAAAAAGACACACATCTGGCTCTTCCTTTCCAATGAGAGATACAGGAAAAGAGGGCGCTCATATATGAAAAGTAATCTTGTCTCTTTTCTAAGAGCTCAATACCCTGAGAAAGTGACATATTTCAAACAAAAAAGAAAATAAGAAGGGGTAAGAGAAAAGAGGTGGAGAACGAGTCATGGGTTTTCTAAAACCACCCCACTGGTTATTCTGTAAGCAATTAAATACATAGTCATAAGTGTTGAGTTTAGAATTAGAGCAGCAAACATACGTAGTTAATATAAATAGCAGCATGAGGTATAGGATATTCAGCAAGTGTGGAAAACTCACCAAAGTAATAGCATCACTGCACAGTAGATGGAGAATCTGGAAGTAAAAAAGCAACTGAATCAGTATTCATGAAATGTAAAGGAAACAATTATGTTCTCCAGAATTTACCTGGAAGCAAAATCTAAGTGAAATCAGTCTTTCTGAGCACATTTAAATTCTAAGGTCCATGTTGCCTTGAAATTGTTTAGAGATATGTAACCTTTGTGGGTTATTCTCAAATGCAGTTGACTACCAGGTTTATCTCAGGAGCTTTGTAAAGTGCACATCTCTGTGTCCCAATCTTTGAGATTTTTATTCAATACACTTTGGGTGGAGCATGATGTACTCACTACAGAAAATATGGAAAATAAAGTATGAAAAAGCTTAAAGAAAACCTATCATCTATAAACCCACCATTTCTATGACCCATCTTTTATTTCATGTCTATCTTTTCATCTATGAATGTAGAATTTTTCAAGTCAATAATATTTTCAATAACTTTAGGGGAGTCACTTTACAAAAATATAAATTAACAAACATGTTTATAGCTAAAAATCAGTATATGATGTATCAATGCAATAAAAATATGAAAGAATGTTCCTGCTATCCTTCAGTATCTGTTCTCACAGAGTTAGTTATTGTTAAACACAGATGTGTCTTTACAATCTTTATTTTAGTCTTTACCACATCATTTACAGTGAGATTGTGTCCCGGCCTCTCGCACCCTTTCATGTGGTTTTCTTGTCATTTTCACAATGTGGAGTCATCACTCAGCCAGCCCTTAAGATTTTTTTGTTTTGTTTTTTTAAGAGGGAATTGTTTCATAGGTAGCTGTAAACTCAGTGTGTCTATGGCAGGAAATGAGTTCAGAATCTTCCTATGTCACTCTTTTGAGCCTCGTATCCTTTATGTATTCATTTCAAATTGATTTGTGTCTGTATTTTACATGATCAAAATCAGACTATACATATTGTTCTGTGAATTGACTTTCATTTTATGTAATTCTGATTTATATCTAGATTTATCCAAATCTATTTCTTATTGTTTGTAATAGCTATATAGTATTTCATAATATAAATTATCATAATTATTTTTAGCCTTTACTGTACTTTTACTATTGTTCCTAACTTATTAGTTTTACCAAAATGGTAAAGAATCCACCTGCACTGCAGGAGACCTGGGTTTGATCCCTAGGCTGAGAAGATCCCCTGGAAGAGGGCATGGCATCCCACTCCAGTATTCTTTCCTGGAGAACACCCATGGACAGAGGAGCCTGGCGGGCTACAGTCCATGGGGTCGCAAAGAGTCAGGCACAACTGAGTGACTAAGCACATATACATATATATGTATGTGTATTTTCATTTACATGAAGTTGTTTTACACTATAGATTAGAACTGGAATTTCTGTATCAAAGGTATGTGAACTTATTAAACCTGAAAATTTATCCTTCCAAAAAACTATATCATTTTCTACTCTCATCCACAGAAATTACAAGAGGGCCCATTTCTCCACAACTCACTGATGCTAAATATTTTTCATAGCTTAATATTTTACCAATATATTGCATTTAAAATGATATCTCACTTTTAATTTTCATTCTCAGCTTCATTTCACATGTTTATTAGCCATGCTCATTTCTTCTAAGAATTGCCTGTTTATATCCTATATGTATTTTTATACTGTGAGATTTATCTTTTTCTTATGACTTTCTAAAAAGCTAACTTTCAATTTTGTACAATGTGAATACACAGAGGCTTTTTTATTCCTTAGAATATTCTTTCCCAACTGATAAATATTAAAAAAAATCTCATATTTTTATGATTTCTAAAGTTTAGATTTTGAATATCTCTGGAATTTATTTTTATGTACAATCTGAAAATAGTCTTTTATTTAAAAAAAAAAAACTCCCCCATGATTCTTCATATCATCCAAATACAGCAACCACTGCCATAGATGGCAATGGAGTCATGGTTTGCATCCTGGAAATCCTTTTCACTGCATTATTTATCTGTAAACTTGAGATAATAAAACATCTTAAGGATTGTGGGAAAATTAAATGAGCCTAGCATGGTGTCGCCCACAGAGAAAATGCTCAATCAACATCAGCTATTTGTTTCATTAGCATTATTACTTTAACATAGCTCAAACACCTGGTTTTTGTATTCAATTCAAAGTGTCTTTCTACTTCCCAAATTTCCCTCAAAACTAAGGGCTGTGTCTTGATGAATGTTTTCATAGGACAATTTCCTTCATGGAGCCAAGAGTTTCTTAAGGAAATGCCAATTTGAAAATGATAGGTACTTTGATTTTGTTGGTCATCATGCAATTTCTAAAGTAGTCGAGTCCTAAGGGCTGTAAGAGCCAAGTGCTGGTTGATGCACATGGATTACAGTATAGAATTTCGAGTGCTGTTGGCCATACTTTGCAGAATCAAAGAACATGTCTGGCACGTAACTATGTATTTATAAAAGACTTGTGGGTGACGTCTGTCACACAGCCCAGTCATGAATGTCTAGTGGCCCTTGATGTGTCTAGAACTCTTGCACAGGGAGGCTGAGCCACTATCTCCAATAGACAGATGGAGGGCTTGGTGGCTTGTCCCTCGGAGAGACCAGAGGACATACCCCTGGTCTGTGTCACTTATGTTGCACAAGCAGAGGATCTCCAGGGGAAAAAAGGCCAGGTTCCTGAGAAGCCTCATGCTGTTGGAAGACGCCAGTCCCCTTTTTCCATTGTCCTTCTGATTCATTACTCTCCTTTTCTGCCAAGGATCTTTCGGAGGACAAAAGGTGACATTAAAGCCTGCTCATGCTTTATCCACACTTTTTGAGTCCAACTCTCTATCAAAGTCCACTTAAAAACTGTTACAAAGAATTGCTCCTAGCTCCACCTCTAAAAGCAGGATCAAAGTCTGTAATCAGAGAAGATTCAAGAAAGGTATTAAATTTGTCCAGTAACAGTGTTCAGTGTAGCATTTTATAAGTATCTGTGGTTATTATGATTATCAGATATATAATATTAAATATTTATATATAAATAAGATTATTAATGAAAATTGCTTAGTCATGTCCAACTCTTTGCAACCACGTGGACTATACAGTCCATGGAATTCTCCAGGCCAGAATACTGGAATGGGTAGCCATTTCCTTCTCCAGGGGATCTTCGCAACCCAGGGATCGAAGCCAGGTCTCTTGCATTGCAGGCAGATTCTTTACTAGATAAATATTTATTGAACACTGTTTTAGTCTCTTAGGGGAACTAAATATAGACTTGGTGGATTAATAAACAGAAATTTATTTCTCATAGTTCTGGAGGCTAGAAGTCGGAGATCAAAATCCAGGCAGATTCAGTGTCTAGTGAGGACCCAATTCCTGGATTGTAAAGAGCCACTTTCTAGCTTATGTCTTCATACGGCCTTTCCTCCATGACGCTCCTTGAGAGAGAAATCTCTCTCTCTTCTCTTAAGGGCACTAATCCTATCATAAAGGTCCAACTCTTATGATCTAATCTAAACTTAACCACCTCCCAAAGGCCCCACCTCTTAACACCATCATATTGGGGGTTAGGGCCTCAACATATGAATTTGGGAAAGACAAAAATATTCAGTTCATAACAATAGTTACCCTGAGACAGGCAACATGCTAAACACTTTACATGCATTATCTCAGTTATCCTCCCATCCTTTGAGACAGTTCTATTTATTATCCACAACATACATAGCAGAAATCAGTGGGAGGCACAGGGTGGCTAAGTACTAGGCTGAAGGTCACAGTTAGTACATAGTGGAGCAGACTCAAAAACCTGCCCTCTTAACCTCCAGGTCTGCCCTGCTGCTGTTCTAGCATGGAAAAGAGAGGACTTCCCTTTTTAAAAAACTCAAGCAAGATTTGTTTTCTTAAATAAGGTTTTCTCTCTCTCCAGCCCTCACTTCTTAAAACAACAAAATACAACCCCTTATGTTAGTTGTAATAAATTACTTTCAATCAGTTATAATAAAAATGCATAAGACAATGAAGGTTGGGGAAACTAATCTGTAAATAAGCTCACAGAAATAAATGAAAAAAATGATCATTTAAATATCAAATGTTCTGGGAGTCTAGTTATCATACACTGAACTGAGTGCTCCCAAATTCATATGTCTAAGTCCTATAGTTTTCAGAATATACTCATATTTGGAAATAAGGTCTTTAAAAGAGTGATTAAGTTAAAATGAATACTTTAAGGTGGGCGCTGATCCAATACAGGAAGCCCAGGTAGCGCAGTGGTAAAGAATCTGCCTGCGAATGCAGTAGATGCAGGAGACATATGTTCGGTCCCTGGGTCAGGAAAATCCCTTGGAGTAGGAAATGACAACCCACTCCAGTATTCTTGCCTGGTAAAGCCAAGGACAGAGGAGACTGACAGGATATAGTCCATGTCAAGAGTCATCCTGTCGTCCAGAGCTGGACAGGACTGGGTACTAATCCAGTATGTCTGGTGTCCTTTGAAGAAAACGAAACTTAGACACAAAAAGATAACACACACATGCACGATCAGAGGGACAATCACGTGAGGACCCAGGGAGAAGACGGCCGTCTGCAAGCCAAGGAGGGAGGCCTCAGAAGAAAGCCAGTCTGCCGACTCCTTGATCTCAGATCTCCAGCCTCCAAAGCTGGTGAGAAAAAAAACCTTCACTGCTGAAGCCACCCAGTTTGTGTGGTATTTTGTTACGGCAGCCCTAGCAGACTAACACCAGTATTTTTGTGAAAGAGTGTACCAGAATGTAGGATTCACTGGGAATTTAACTCATGGCTTCTACAGAGGCTACTAATAAGTTGCAAGAATTTAAAGGAGTAAAGTGGAAATCTGAAGGATACAAAAACAATCTTAAGCCTGGTGAAAATAACTATTTTCACTTGAAAATACCCTACTTTTCATAACCAGGATTTTTTCATTCCCCAGAAACAAATACATAGATAGGCAGATATTTTTCTCCCTTTCTGCCTCTCTCTCTCTCTCCCCTTCTGTTAAGATTTCCTTCATCATCCTTTATTTTACTTCTCCATAGGTTGGATAGGTGTGCTGATTAGGCTAGAAATATCTGACCATAGATAAATGAGTTAACTAGAGACACAGTATGAGGTTCTAAATGGTGAACTTCTCCTTAGCATCCAGTTCAGATTACATATTGGTTGAACAGGATAAGTAACAAGAAATCAACTCATTTCTTCTACTTGTGGTTTCCCCACTCACATTACCTCATCACAGCAATGTCTCCTCTTTTGCCATCAGTCAATGGTGCTGGGAGCAAAATCAAACACTGACCTGTGCTGGAACGTTCTCCTCTGGATCACAGCCATGTTCCCCTAGGAGCTGTGGGAAAACTGGCTTTACTCCAGGAGAAGTCAGCCTCCCCTCACTGCTGCTCACTAATAACCTTTCCTCGTTTTTGTTCGGATCTTAATGACCTCAACCTT
The DNA here is from genome assembly GCF_000754665.1 of Bison bison bison. Classification (NCBI taxonomy): domain Eukaryota; kingdom Metazoa; phylum Chordata; class Mammalia; order Artiodactyla; family Bovidae; genus Bison; species Bison bison. The sequence continues at coordinate 2,306,440 of NW_011495046.1, read as the reverse complement.
TCACAAGAGGTTTGCCTCCCCTTTTTTTTTTTTTTAATTTTTCAACAGGAACACAAAATAGCAGATAACCCAAAGAAATGAATATAATTTAGATGGAAAATAAAATCTGTCTACCACTGTGTGTATGCAGCCTGTGCGTCTCATTGGCATGCACCAGATTGGACTAAATGGCAAGAATTTCCCAAGGGAAGACAATCTCCAGATACTGCTACAAAAGCTTTATTCCCCACACTCTGCAAATTATTTAATTTAAACACTGCTTGATATGACTCTCTGAGGAGAAGGGTGTTTTCCCAGATCCGTTTTTAATTTGTTGGTGTGTGTATATATGAATGTGTGCATATAGAACCAGCCTCACAAACGCATTCACAGCTACAGAGACTGAGCACCAGCTTCTGATCAGCAGAACCCGGGGCTGCAAATTACTGTTTAAAAGTAGGAAAATGATGAAATTCACATGTAATTTCTTCTCTCTTTTTTGGTGAGGAAAAAGGCAAAGGTTCAGTTGTTCATATCCTAAGGTCCCTGCTCCCAGACACTTGGGAGATAAAGCTAAATATTTTTTAAAAAATCGGTGTGTGTCTGTGTACATGCACCACGTGTACTAATTTCTCATACTAGAAAATGGTCATATCTGTGGATGCATTTTACTAAAGCACAAGGAGCAATGCAAAGATGAATGAATTCATCTCCATCAGCATTGGGAAGTGCTGCATCACGGGTCAGAGACTAATTTATAGCATTCTTTTAATCCTTCTGCTTCTTCCACTAGCCTAACTTTTGCTTTTTGGCTACATATTAATCAGGAAGGGATATCCGCTGAAACAAAACCCTGAATGTTTTATTATGCATTTTGCCAAATTTCGTCTCGAAAAATCTTGCCTTTTTAAAGAGTTTATAGGTCCCATTAAAGCATCCAAATGAATTTCTCCCCTGGACAGAATCTCTTACGTAAGATTCTACAGAAGGGCTAATCCTGCCACAAATGCATACATGCACACATAGGGCCCACGCTGGAAACAGGCTTGTTATCCTGGCCAACCCAATTTAAAAGTAAATAAGCATTAAACAATAATTTCAATATTAACTTACTCTTCTTGCTTCTTCATCGGAGCAAGCTAAAAGCACGTGAACTTCCTTTCACCCTTTGCCCAGGCCTCCTGTAGAGCTCTCCCTATGTGGTACCCTCAGCACAGGTGAAGTGACCGCCTTCCTCCCACCAGCCTAGCTATTTATTGACATAAGCTTGCATTCTGGGGCATTATCAGCTTAATGCATAATTCAAAATCTCGTGCATGTGGCCTGCACTTTTGCCTCTTCCCCTGCATTCTAAATGAAAGATAAGAAGAAGTATTTCCAAAGTAGGCACACAAAAGGATTCCTGAACATCCACAGAGCCCCATCCCTATGCCAGCCCTCCCCTATCCCTTAGAAGACCGCTAGCTCTACAGCTCCACACTGCTTGATATGACTCTGAGGACAAGGGTGTTTTCCAGATCCAATTTTAATTTGTTGGTGTGTATATATGCATGTGTGTATATAGATCCGGCCTCACAAACACAGTCACAGCTACAGAGACTGAGCACCAGCTTCTGATTAGCATAAAGATGCTACACCCTCACAAGGATGCAGGGCTGAGAAGAAAACAATCCCAGGGATGGTCAGAAAGTGTATACTGAGCAGAGAGACCTGAGAACCTTTGGGAAGAAGAGGTCTCTAGGAGTTGAAAAATCACAATTACCTGGAGTCATGTTCTAGACCAGCAGTCAGATGTTTCCAGCAAAGCAATAGTTCCAAATCTCTGTAAATCAAAAACAGAAAAACTAGCCTTAGAATTTGTATCTTTCCCCCTCCACCAGTGGGACAGGGGAAGCTTTATGTGTGGTGGGTGGGGACAGAGGACAGGGGGCAGGTGGAGAAGCTTTTCTCCACGTCTGAGGGAAGAAGAAAAGGGAAAGGCAGAAGGAAGACAGAGGGGAGGCCCAAAAGGGAAGAGAGAGAGGGGAGGGATCAGGGTGCAAACTGACTGGGGGACACGACAACGAGGACAGCGAGGAGTCTGAGAAGGCTTTAAGATCAACTGTATGAGAAGGCGAATTCAGTCAAAATCAGTTCAGGAGAAGTGGCTCCAGTGATTTTTCTCCCCCATACTGAATTGACTGCCTTCTGATTGAATTCATCAAATTAACTATTTTTTTTTTAATGATGTATGAAACGTGAGAAAACAAATGGATAATCTCACTTGCAAATACACAGATCCAGGTAACCTGTATGCTCTGATTTGGACACATTAACAAATTGGCCAGTATAAAGTCACATACATAAAGACAAGACACACATATGCACGCATACGGTTATGTGAGGGGCAAGAATGAATTTTTTCAAAGTGTCATTGCTGTTTCCCAACATATTCACAAGCATACTGTACAGTATGTTTGTGAACTAAGTATCCCCAAAATTGTCTTTTTGGAAAGCAGTTTATCCCTGATGGAGAAAGTATGCTGCATAAACGCACCAGCATCGTTTATCAGCACCATTTTTTAAAAGTCAGGTTCACCACTCCTAATGCACTTCTGTCAACGTCAGGACATGAGACTAAAAACCATAAGGTCACCAATATCATCTGGACTTATTACTAAATATGAGATTCTGGTAGATGCTTTTTACATGGCTTTTGAGTCCACCAAGCAGTAACTCCTCCTTTTTTATAAACATAAGGATATGAATTATTAAAAAATTAAAGACATTTAGAATAATGGTCCTCTATACGCAAAGTATTTATTTCAACTTTCATCATTCATAGTTTATTGCATTGATTTTTTTTCATCAGTTTACTTAGTATTAGGCTTCCACTGAACTCATCAATAAGAAATGAATTTTGGTAACTTTCAAATCCACTATATTATTTTTCCTTTTATTTGTAGTGAATTTTTCTTCTCTCAGTGGTATTACTGCAATAAGTCAGTCATTATTTCTTTATGTTTTCCCTTCTTTCTTTAGTATTTCATTTCCCTTTACAGCACATCTTGTGATCACAAAGAAAACAGAGACACTTATTTCTTTTAACAGTTGAAATTGCTGCAAGTGATTTAGCTGTCATTTAATTTGATTCCTCTCTTCTGTCTGTGGAGAAATATGTTTAATGTACTGGAAATTATGTTAATAAGAAAAAGCATTATCTCATTTAATGAAATAAATATACAAATATTTCAAAATAAAATAAAGAGGCAATCTTCACTGAGAAAAATGTCTCTTATGGTTTGCATAAAATAAACAAATGGGAAAAATTATGAATACATTGAAACACTGACAAAAATGATGCCTACATTCAAAAGGACAGGGGAAGTTCAGTAACTGAATTAGCCACAATTTAATCAAATATTTGTTGTAAAACTCCAGGCACATATGAAGGATCAAATTATTAATTTTATATTTCTGATTACTGTAAGAAAGATCATTTTATTTCTCTGGAATGGACACTGGGTTTTTGAAAAGTTTTCTTTGTATTTTTTCCTCTTCTATTTCAGTTGGTCTTTCAGTGATTGCTACTGCTTGAATTAATAATTATCAGCAACTCATTGAAAATGTGACCCAACCCATGTAACTATAAGAAAGGTTAGAATTCCTTTGATTTTGCTAATCAAAACAGAGTCAATGAACTCGTTCCAAAGCTTTTATATATTAAAATTTATCTAACGCACAAAAAGGTTAAATAAATATTGTTAGTGATTTGAGCAAAACTTGAAGCAATTATGCAATAAAAGCATGACCACAGTAACAGAAACACATAATTAGCAATTTAATTACTGGCATGAAGACAAGCTAAAGATGTCAATAAAAAAAAATCTTTAGTGACAAGCTGATTTTATTCTCTTTACTGCAATTTGTGAGAAATATTCACCACCTGATGAATAAAACCATTTTTATACAAACTATCTAATCTTCCACAAACTGAAATACTCAATATAAAATATTTTTATTTCATTTCATTGCATAGTGAATCATATTTTTTCCCATTTAGATTAGCACTTTCTCTTCTCTGAAAGTACAATATTTCCAGTCAGCAAGTAAAGAGTATTATGTTTTTTTAAAATGAGTTAAAGTAGCAGGTGTTCTTTGTTTCAATTTCATTTTTTTTCCAGCTTCAATAATGTGTTTGACAGAAATGCTTTCTTGTGTATGACATTCCAAATATTCTATCTTTTCTCATCTCCAAGTTTCAGCTGAGAAACACACATAAACCATGGATTGTTTTACAAGGAGATAAATTGTCAACTACAGTAGGAATAGTCAGGCTAATTAGACATTCCTCTAGGGCTCACAATTTCTTTTTCTCCATCTCTGTATTTAGAGTTATGGTGTGAGGCAAAGGAGAAAAATGAGTAAGTTTAGTTTACTGTGATATGGTCCACTTGTATTTTTTTCAGCACCATCCCAAGTTTCAGATTTTTAAAGTCTGAACTACTTATCTTAAAGTGTTCAGTGAATGCTTACTACCTCATATGTCACTGGTATTTTACCAGTAGCAGAAAACAGATATTTCAAGATAGAACCATATTGAATGAAGTTTTCCATCTTGTGATAAAAAGTGGATCATTTTGGCTGGTATTCAATAGCCACTTGTATAAGCCCTGTGCATGGAGTGAGATCATGAAAGTCAGGCTTGCTAAAAAGTGTTGTCTATAAAAATCCTTAGGGCATGATGGAATACACTTAAAAAACAATAAACTCTAGCCACCAGGAACAGAATAAATAATAATTCCTAATACCGCTGCCTTTTATAATTAGCCTACTGATTCTAATCATCTTGGCATATAGTTTCAATCAGATAACTAAATATTCCAGTTTTGAAAGAAGGGTATACAATACTAACTCAAAGAAAGATTCTAAGGAAATTGAAAATGTTTTTAAAAGCACATTTTATTTGGCTGTAATTTGATAAATGTGAACAGAGCAAGTATTTGGGAGACTACCTATTTGGGACTTCTTGCCTAATATATCAGTTATTAGAACCATTCATTTTTAACACATAGTTGGATTAGAGGTCCCTTGCATCCATAAAAAGTTCCATTTTCTGGTGAGCTTTTCATCCCTATTCATTATATATCACAATCAGCTTCTAAGTTTTTGTTTGAACTATAGACCTAAACTTACTTGGATTTTTCAACTGTAATCATACAGGCTTAAAACTCTCTTGCTTTCTACACTTTTGTGGTCCAGATACAAGCTGTCATTATCAAGCATGTTAATTTACAAACCTCCAGGGAACTCCCTGTGTCAGCCATTGTAGAGGATGGTCAAGCAATGGTACCTGCCTTTGGAAAGCTTACAGGCTAGTAAAGAAGATGGTGTGTCAAAGGTCACATTGCATCATAATTCAAGTGTAGTTGTGATAAATACCAAACAGTTGACACAATAAATACAAGAAAGTTCGTAAGACAGAGGGAGCACAGTAGTCTTTATGGGTAGATTCCTTTATTAAGTGGGTACTATGGGCAAGTGGGCAAGAGGGGCTTCCCAGGTGGCACAGTGGTAAAGAATCTGCCCACAAATTCAGGAGATGTGGGTTTGATCCTGGGTTGAAAGACCCTCTGGTAAAGGAAATGGCAACCTACTCCAGTATTCTTGCCTGGAAAATGGACAGAGGAGCCTGGCGGGTTACAGCCCATGGCATTGCAAAGAGTTGGACACAACTGAACAACTGAGCGTGCATGCAGTATAAAGCTTTAAAATGCAAAATCACACTTCAATTTATGAACCAAAAAGCCGCATGTAGAGGTGAAGAGTCAAAGATGTGAAATAACTCACCCAAAGAAAAATGTATTCGAATGGGGACTCTACAGTTCTGCTGACTCTAAATTCTAGGTATAAGTAAGAAAGCATTGGAGATGAGATGAGCAAGGAAGTATATCAGGTAGAGAGGAAAAGAAGGATTCATGAAACATGTACAGGACAAGGTGGATTGTTTTTCCAGGAAGAGTAGCAAGAGCCATGAGACAAAGATTGGAAATAAAAAAGATGGGAACAATAGAAAATTGGGAGTGTGTTCTCTGGGCAGTGAGGAGTCTTAGATGGTTTCTGAAGAGAATGCTAGCACAGTGAACACAGAGTAAAGCAGGAATTTGAAAGGTAAGATACAAAAAGCAAAAGATGGATGCTGTTGTTACTCCACCCAGACCCCTGTCCCCGGGAGGCAGCCCTCCCCCAACTGCTGGGAGTATTAGCTGCTCAAGATCCTCAGCTGCCCTCTTTTCTGCAGAACTGTCCTCAGCCTTCAGGATCCACTTTACCAGAGAGGTTCAAACCTCCTCCCTTCCAACCCATACAAGGACTGCCTGACATGGGGAAAAGCCAGCTCTGTTGAAGTGAGGGACATCAACTTTGTGGGGTAAGTTGAAGCTACCCTCTAGCTGAAGCCACATGCCCTGTGCCGCTTCCTCACTCCTGTCTCCTCTTAAGTGCATCCTGGTCTTGGACTCTGCTGCTAGGAAATCTGACCCAAGATTTCAAGCTGCCACTGTCTTCCTCTCTCTTAACGGAAGGATGACTCATGCTGCTAACAGACAAGTGACAGCAACTTCACCCAGTCTCACCCATAAAACAATCAGTGCACAGGAAAAGTAAGCAGGACACACATGGAGGCCACCTATATGCGATTTCTGGGCTTCTTGGCCTTGATTGTTCAAAGAATAAAATCTGTATGGCATTGATGGGGGTAGTTTATAATTTGACCACAGCAGTATGCATGGGAGATACAATGAAGTCTTCACCTGGCATGGATGTGGGAAAAGAAAAAAAAAAAAACAGAATACTCTCTTATTATATGAATAGTAACCTACGAGCAATTCAGACTTTCCCTTCCAAACCCCATCAGAGTGTCACAGCTTAGACAATCATTAACTTCCATTTCTCATCCAATAGGAAATATCCCTGCTGACTGCAAGAAACCAACTCTAATTTACATCTGTGTAAGTTGTGAAATGAAAAAGAAAAAAGAAAACTATATTATTGAGAAACCAACAAACTTTCAGGTTTCTTTTCAAAAATATAATTGGATTCCTCTTGCACTCCAACATAAAAGCCACGGTGTCTTGTATTCTTACACAACACATTGATATTCTCCATTGTTTATGTCTAGGTGAGATTCTCTGAGTCTTCTCTCTAAAACCCCCTGGTGCTACTTAATATGATGAGTACTTGCCACAAAAAGAAAACTTTTCTTCAGTAACTTTCAGAGCACAAATTCTAAGACACTTCACGATAGTTTGATGCAGAAGAAGGGCGGGGGAGAGAGAGAGGGATGATCTTGGGGAGAATATGAAGGTATCAGGCTCAAACCACAAACCTTCATGAGTTAATATGGCTTTAATTTTTTTTCCTAATGAACATCCTTTCATTTTCATGAGTAATTTTTAAAAAATAATTTGCATTTAATATTCAATCTTTCTTGCTCTTTCCCTATAAAGATAACTGCCTAATAGCTCATCTTCCCTTCCTCAGAACAAATATTCTTTTTGTGCAATGGGATTGAATGATTATTTGTAAAAGTTAATAGAGATGGCAAAGAGAATGGGCAAATGCAACAACAGTGTTTTCAACTTTGAAAATAGTTTAATCCAGGGAGCCTGGTGAATATAGTTTCTGGGCCTCACCCCAGGAATCTTGGATTCAGTAGATCTGAGGACAGGCCAGGAATCTCTGTTTAGGAAGTACTCTAGGTACTTCTGATGCAGGTGTCTGCAGACCAGACTTTGAAACCATCAGTTCTGGTGAACACTAGTCTTTGAACCATTTTTGTATGTTGTTTATAATCTCCCTTCTACTAAACCTTTTTTCTAGCCTAGACAGCTGGATTATGGTAGGCTTGACTGTTCCTAACTTATATATAAGTTATCACCCAATTCCTTGATTTAAAACCATAATGCCTATCTTGAAAGGTACTCCTATAGGAGGGGAAAACATCACCAGTCAGAAAAAAAGACAACTCCTCAGCGTTGATGTTGCTGTCCTTGAAATACAGCCACCAACTGCCTTTACATAGACAGGAACCCTCTAGACATTCCCTGGTGGCTCAAACAGTAAAGAATCCGCCTGCAGTCCAAGAGACACAGGAGGTGTGGGCTCAATCCCTGGGTTGGGAAGATCCCCTGGAGAAGGAAATGGCAATCCACTCCAGTATTCTTGCCTGGGAAATCCCACAGACAGAGGAGACAGGCAGGTTACAGTGCATGGGGTCAAGTCAAACATGACTGAGCAATTAACACGTCCATTAAATCATACCATCTGGAGATGAGACTTGGATCTCAGATAAGTTTTGAGAATGGACTCTCATCCTTTACTCATCTAAAAATGGAGTAACCTGCCTAAATGCATGGTTTTGTTGTTTAGTCGCTAAGTCACGTCCAACTCTTTTGCGACCCCATGGACTGTAGCCTGCCAGGCTCCTCTGGCCATGGCTTTTCCCAGGCAAGAATAATGGAATGGGTTGCCATTCTCTTCTCCAGAGGATCTTCTCAACCCAGGGGCTGAACCCTGTCTCCTGTATTGGCAGGAGGATTCTTTACTGCTAAGCCACCAGGGAAGCCCTAAATACACGATTAGCTAAATGTAAACTATAAATTTGTTGTTGACTTATTTTCCCTCAGAAAAAGATAATTCACTTCCATTTGGGACAAGGTAATCCCTCTTAGCATCACACATATTTGTACACCAACAGAGATGAGCCCAAACTCAATTTCTCTAATTTCTGGCACTTTCTTAAAATAAATATTTGGGGCCACTAAAATGAACCCAAATATTAATAGTGATGATAAAAATAAAAGAGGCAGACCCCAAGACATTTAAATATAAAGAAAAATTAATGTTAGATCATTCTCCAAAACATTGGTTATCTCCAGGGCAAGTAAAGTGAAGCCAATACACAAAGGAATGCCTGCATGCTGGGGGGTTGTGTAGAAAGAGGTGCCAGGGAGAGAGGAGCTTTTTTTATGTTGAATGTAACCCAACAAAGGTTTGGCAGACTACATATTTAAAAGGTTAGGAATGCTTGCAGAAGTGGATTCATTCACACTGTTGTGAATCATTTAGCACACACTTCAGAGAGAGTTTGGTATCTTAGTCTCTGCCTCCCACTTCCTAAGAAAGGCTGTTAAGCAAAATGAAGACTCCTAGATGCAGCCTTGGGAATGGGACAAAGAGATGAGTAGGAAGAAGAACCACGTGGAATGACTTTTCTCCTGTAACGGCAGGGTTTTTTCCTACTCTGAGCCTGAAAGTTTTAATGCAATAGCATCCCATAAATTAATATATGGATTCTCAGACTGGGGTCATTAGTACAGTTACATAAAAACAAGTTTGATATTTAGGGAATGCTTTTGAATGTCTAAGGCTCAAAGCGCCCATTTCACTTAGATGTAGCTTTTCCTTCCAAATTGAAAGATTATAGAGTAAAGGAGCATATTACTATAAATTATCTAAATGAAATGATGTAAAAGCATCTGTATTTGTAAAAATCTTGTCATGATCATAAAAGAAAATTAAACCTCATTCTTGAAAGAAAAAAAATTGTACACGCCATTTAACTGCACTTTTAAAAATAATAAATCTACCAATTTATCAGACTGTAGGCCAGGACATTAGAAATAAGCCATGTAAAAGCTGAATTTTACACATGCACACATACACAAAACTAATAATGTAATAAGGTCAATAAAATTTGCTAGATTTCTTTTATTTTGAAAGTGCCAGTAAATTTACTAGTACTTTTAAAAGAAAAGATGATAAATTACCAGTAAAGTAAAATATGCAGGTGATAAATTATTAATGATTCAGGTCAACTCATTGGAAAAGACCCTGTTTCTGTTTTTGCCTTCTGCTTGAAGGCAAAAGGAGAAGGGGGTGGCAGAGAATGAAATGGTGAGATAGAATCACTGACTCAACGGACATGAATTTGAGCAAACCCCAGGAGATAGTGAACGACAGAGAAGCCTGGTGTGCAGCAATCCATGGGGTCCACAAAGAGTCAGACACAACTTAGCAACAACACCAAGGGTTGATAAATGATGGTTAAATAATTATGTAATTAATAACATTTAATAAGTAACGTGCTCAAATTTCAATAACAAAAAATACACAAAATAAACATGTATTTACTTTCTACAGACAAAAATGTACAGGTTTCTAAAACCAAAGTAAGATGATCAAGAGCAGTGGATAGGATTGGGAGGAGTCTCTCTCACAAAGAATCCCTCATTCACTAGACCAAGACCAATAGTCACAAAGTAAAACTCTTGACGTGTGTGCTCAGTTGCTCAGTCATGTTTGACTCTTTGCTACCCTATGGATTGTAGCCTGCCAGACTCCTCTGTCCATTGAATTCTCCAGGCAAGAATACTGGAGTGGGTTGCCATGCCCTTCTCCAGGGGAAAATTCTTGGACATGTGCCCTATTCCCAAAAAGGTCTTCTCCCACAGTTACTGCAATACAATATTAAGCTGTAATGACATCATATTCACCCAGGAAAAATAGTACTAGAAAGTGAAAAATGAGGAGGAATTTCATTTCTCAAGTAGCTGTGATAATTGAGACACGCAAATAATGCCAGGAACAGCTCATTTAAAGGTCACTTACATCTAGTTTTAAGATGCATAAAATACCTATTGAAATCCATTTTAATCTATCCCTTTCATAAACAAAAACAAAAGTAATGAGAAGCAAATTTAGTTTCATCATTTGGCCTAAAAGCAGAAAGTCTGATCCTTAACTGTTTATCTTAAAACACTTTTTTCATGCCTTCAGTATGTCAATAAGTAATATTTTTAATTTAAGTCTCATAGTCACCCTATTCCTATCACCATTTTATAGGTGATGATGAGGGCAGAGAGTGGCTGAGTCCCTTGTCTGGCTTTGTGCGTTCATGTCCTGTCTCACTGGTTCTCGTTCTAAATCAAAGGCAAGGGAAAGCCCCTCAGTGCAGTCATGGTTTTCATATTCATAACTCTTGGTCAAAGCTACTGCTCTCAAGCCTTGGCCAAGCACCTTATTCTCTGTGTAAGTAGGTTACAAAAAGGAGTTTCATACCACGGATTCTCTTTCCTTCCATGTATATAATGAATTTTCACTTGTTTAAGAATAGCCATTTGTAACTAGAGTTGTGGATGCTGAAAGGGGATTCTTATATAGATGAGGGTGATCTTGTGTTGCTGTTGTTGTTCAGTCATTAAGAATGTATATGTTGTTTAATTTTAAACAACATATGCATTGTTTAAACAACATATGTGATCTTATATGTTGTTTAATTTTTAACTGTGGTTCTCAACCCTGGCTGCACAATTGGAATCACCTTGGGAGCTTTAAAAAAAATCCTTGCCCAGGCTTCGTCCCCAGGGATGCTGAGTTAATGGGGTGGGGTGGGGCCCAGGCTCTGGTATTTTTTTTTTTTTTTTTTGAAAAGCTCCCCAGGTGACTCTAATGTGCAGCCAGGGTGGCTGCTGCTGCTGCTGCTAAGTCGCTTCAGTCGTGTCCAACTCTGTGCGACCCCATAGACGGCAGCCCACCAGGCTCCCCCATCCCTGGGATTCTCCAGGCAAGAACACTGGAGTGGGGTGCCATTTCCTTCTCCAATGCATGAAAGTGAAAAGTGAAAGTGAAGTTGCTCAGTCGTGTTCGACTCTTAGCGACCCCATGGACTGCAGCCCACCAAGCTCCTCTGTCCATGGGATTTTTCAGGCAAGAGTGCGGGAGTGGAGTGCCATTGCCTTCTCCAGTAGCCAGGGTTGAGACCCACTGATTTTACAGCCTTGGTACTACAGCCAAGGTATAACTACAGGATGAGGCAGGATAGCTGATTTCCAACCTATGGTAGATAATGGATTTACACTCAGAGGCAAGTGGATCTTAGTTTGTGACTAAGAAAATGGGAATAACAGTGTCTTACATACCAAAGCTAATGAATTAAATTAGAAGCTTTTCTTCTTATCCTCTCCAGATGTGGTTGACCTGAAGCTTAAAACACGTGTTTAAGTATCTCAGAGGACAGGAAGAGCAGCGTGAAAACCAAAAATTAAAAAAAAGATACTATTCGCACCAATTCTTTAAAAAAAAATCATCAACACTCTCCATTTATACAGAGGGAATGTATCAGATAAATACATGTTAAAAGCTAGCTTTGAAAAAAATTTGAATTGCATTTTCTCAACATCTCATTTCAAATTTCCATGTACTTTTATACAATTTAAGATCCTCGGAGGCAATGAGGTATTGTTATAAGATGGATGGATTCATCTTCCAACATATTAGGATAATGACACTGCCCATATTCAGGCTTCAACCTTTACCTGAGAAATCTCTGCTAGGGAAAAAAAAAAAATCCCAACCCTGAGAGACATGTGTCAAAACTTAATCATTCCACTTCAGTAAGAAGTTACCTCCAAATGATAGCAGACCACCATTTTCTTTTAATTTTTAAAGAAAAGCATTCCAAATAGAAATGACATTTCAAAAGCATTTTAACTGCACCGAAGCTTTCCAGGTTCCCAGTCACAGCACCGTGTTAATAGCAGCATCGTGAATGCCTTCAAGTAAAACCAGTAGGGCAGATATTTCATTAAAATCTTAGATTCCTTTTTAACTCTGGTGGTAGGATTGGGTGACATGATAATTATGTTATATAGAGATTTATTACATTTTGATATCAGGCAACATCTCTTGGCCTACATCTATCTGTGATATACCTGAGGTTTTCACAGAGAGCAAGCCTGGTACAAGAGTGATGACGAGCTCAAACACAATACTTGACCTAAATACATTATGTAGCACCGGGTATCTGTTAAATAGGTCAGCCTGGGCTCTTAAAAGTTATGCAAAACTTATTTCTGCCACACGGGAGATATGACACTAGTCAAGCTGTATAAAAATCAGCTTTTTAGGCAGGAAGAAAATGCTTCTCATCAGTAGGTGGAGGGGAGACTCTGTTGCCATACATAAAATGTCTTAAATACTATACTATGCTTGTCATATGTCTTTAGGACACAGAAAGCAATAAAAACAATGAGGCTGATGAAATGCCAGGATTCATTTAAGTGAAGGGGAATTCTTTGAGCACTGCTATAGAAACTCTTACTCTTCCTGCAAAAGCAAATGAGATTTCAAAGGTGCACAGGTCTCAGCTACCAAACCTAAGCAATGGCTACTGTCACAGGATGCAGACCTAGCTGATTGCTTTCAGCAGTGAAGAAACGTGGTTCCAGCTCATGGGGGCTAACATGACTCTACCTCTATCTCCACTCCTACTTGGGACAAAGTTATCTTGTTCCTTCTCAGTGTGGCTTCATTACTTGCCTTAGGCGTGCAGGCTGTTAGGTTTAAAACATCAAATAAATTGAAGTTTTGCAAAACTTTTTCTGGGCTTCCCTGGTGGTTCAGTGTTAAAGAATCTGCCTGCAATGCAGAAGACACAGGTTCAATCCTTGGATCAGGAAGATCCCCTGGAGAGGCAAATGGCAACCCACTCCAGTATTCTTGCCTAGAAAATCCCATGGACAGAGAAGCCTGACGGGCTATGGTCCATGGGGTCACAAGAGTCAGAGCAAAAGAGTCGGATATGACTTAGCAACTAAACAACAACACGATACTCTTTCCATGCTCAAATCAGTAATTTTTATGGTGCTAAGGTTTCTGCATGACCCCTAGATGCTAAAAACATAACTAGTTCTTCTCAAGGCATCATCTCAGGGATCAGTAGCATAAAATAGCAACTGGGAAATTGTGAGAAATGTCAATTACAATTCAGCCTGTAGAGATCCACTGAATCAGAAATTCTAGGGGAGAGGTGCAGGGCTTTGTGCTTTAACTGGCCCTCCAGTTTGAGAAGCCCTGAACTAAGCTATCACTAAGCTTGAGAGTGGATCTAACAGTTCCACCATGACAAATCAACTCTTAATAATACTTACAACTCAGCACAAGAATCAAGGTAAACCAAAGAACAGCCTGAAACCTCATATTAGCCATCAACCTCTTCTTCCAAATAAACTTTTTATAAACAATGGGCAAGAACAATGTTTATACGACAGGCCTCAAACCCTTTCCAACTTGAACTTGAAAACTCTCATGGAACTTTTCTGCTTCTGGAAATATGAATTAAAGCAGAAGACTTGTTCAGAAGAAATGAGATGTAAGGAAAGCAAAAACAACTACTCCAACTGCTCATTCTACAGTTTACCACTTAGGAACTGAAAAAATAGAGTTTAATAAGGAAGGTAATTCACAGCAAGTTGCTATTTGTGGACTTAAAAAAAACCACACATTTCTTAAAGACTACCCTTCTTGGGTAAGCACTGGGAAATATAATTCTCCAAATCACCATACATTTATGAACAAAATAATATATACTAAGTTTGGTGGTTTGGTCCTGATCAGTAGCTCTGACATGCTAAAATAAAATTAGATGCTTCAGATTTCTCACTGAAGGACTGAATTTTTACCGCTCACCTCATTACCCTCCACACACTCTTAGTGGGTTTAGTTTAATGGATTTGAGTTCCATTTCTAAGAACACAAATTCTTATGATTTTTACATGATTGAAAAACATTCATTAAGGAGACAGGAAATGAAGTGTATGCAAATGTGAAGACAACTAATAAAATACATTTCTTTGAAGAAGAAGAAAAAAATCCTATCTGTTCCTGGTAACCCAATAAAAACAAAACTCAGAGCAAAGCAGATCACAGCTGCTCAGCTGAACTGTAATACACTCTGGGAAACCGCATCCACCTTTCCTCGTCCACCTGCTTGCCAACAGTGAAACGGCAGCAAAATCTGCAGGAGGAAATTCAAAGGCAAAAAGTAAACAATCTTCTTCATTTTGCATTATCACACTGGACTCTCAACCAGGCTTTTACTACGAGCTTCTTGCTGATAGACTGAACTTCACAGAGGTTAGGCACGTACTGCAGGTAGCTTTTGAGTCAAATTCAGTTCCTCTGGGACAAGTGATTATTTTCTTCTTTCTTTGACCTAGTGAATGCGGCAATGCTCCACAGATACAGTATTTCTGCCCTAAAGGCATTTATGTCCCACCACCTCACCTGCTAATGCTCATAATAACGCTAGGCAAAGGGACAAAAATAAGTCTGCCCTGAGTTTGCATATCGAAAACCAAATACATACGACGCTGCTGCTGCTTTTATCACTTCGTTATTTCATCATTATTCATCACAGTTCTTGCCTTCATTTGCAGAGTTTGGGTTTTAATGTAATGGCCATTCAATAAAAATGTTGCTTTTAAGGGTTTGCATATCATCCCATTTTCTCTTCAACCCTTCAGCAACCATATGGCAAGCAATCAGGTCTGCAATCACTAGGTCCATATTATGTAGAGCATGATTTCGGCATTATGCTATTACCCATCTGTTTCTGTAGAAAAAGACATGAACCCGTGTATAAGAGGTCAGTGGTTTCATTGCACACCGTATTCCAGAAATCTATCTCTGTTCACTTGAGATCACTTTTGTGATTTACTCTAGTCTCCAGGCCAGACTTTCTCTCCCTTTTTTTTTTTTAAAGAAATACAGACAATCAGCACAATTTGTCTGTCTGCCTATTGTATAAAATTATTTGTAACTGTCAGGGGAGGCACTTAAACTTTCTTACTTAAGGATATTTATCCAGAGATTCTGCACTTAAAAAAAAAAAAATGTGGGCGGTGAAGAGAGGAGAAATCAATCTCACCTGATTTTACATTTTTAACTGTCTGCACAATAAAGATGACAGAATCTTCAGGCAGAAGCAGACACAGAGGTAGAGGGAAAGTTCAGGCTTCCGCCCTCAATTTGAGGACTCTTAGCGCTAACCTAGACTAACCAATTCTTCTGGGCTTCCAGGAAAAGTGCTATATATAAATCTATGTATCTGCTTCTATTTTTTTTCCTGTATATATGCCTGCCCTGTGGGTTCACAAACATGATCTCTGAATAGCAGACTCAATTTGAGTGCTGAATATTAATTCAGTGGAATGCTTATTTGGGTATTTCATAAACAGAGCACTGATAATGAACTTCAGATGCAATCAATTATGCCTGAAAACAGACCCAAAGCTTGGAATTCCATGTACTTTAAGAACCCAATGACTCTGTTAGGTAAGACTTGTTCTAAAATACATCCTCTGTCTTCTACATTGTTTCAAACTACTATTGGCTTGAAATTGATTTAGGAAGCAGGACAGAAACACACCAAATGGGCATGAAGCCTGAGGCATGGAATCTTTTGCAGAACCTACTAAGGGCCATCAGAAGTGGTTCAGAGCAAACGTGCTTTTCTGTCCCATCTACTGGTTCCCCAAACCAGCTGGGGAAGTTTAAAAAATTCTGATATCTGGGTCCAAACCCCAGAGATTCTAACTTAATCTGAGGTGTGGCATGGACTTTGGATTTTTAAAAGCTCCCCCAGGTGTTTCTACTGTGCAGCCCAGATTGAGAAGCTCTTGTCCAATAAGACATAATTAAATAAAGATTATCTTACTTCATCATTAACAAATAAAATGAGAGAGTAGGGCGTCAATACTACAAAAATTAATGAAAACTGAAAAACATTCAAGGTATAACAAGGCAAAACATGACAAGTGTGACAACCATAAATTATAAAATAAATATTATTCAACAGTGGAAATAACAATAGTTGTAAGATTTCTATATAGATTTGGCTTACAGTTGTATTTACAACTTTCAAGAAACCTGAATGTCATGAAATATGCATTAACAATGTTAATACTGGAACTTTAGTAAAATAATGATATTTAATGAAAATTCTAGAATGAAAATAAAAGATCATTACAATGTAATATAAAAAAAATAAAGCCAAATTACTCAGTATTTATTATGTAAAGTGGTGGTGGTTTAGTCACTAAGTCATGTCTGACTCTTGCAACCCGATGGACAATAGCCCACCAGGCTCCTCTGTCCATGGGGACACGCTAGTAATTATTCATATAAAAAGTATACAGGAAAATGCTGTATATCCTTTTCACAGATCACATACGTGATCTTAAACTCATAGTTTTGATGTGTGTTGCATTATTATTGTTCTGTGTATTATATTATTAATATTTTGAAATTAGTATTCTTTAAGGGTCAATACTAGGGAAAACAAAATTGAATTATTTACAGGTTTTAAAAAAGATAGTTTCAATTACATTAATGTTTAACACAATTGGCTACAAGCAAAAAAAAAAATCTAAAATGAAGACTGATTCCCAAAACTTAACTTACAAAACTGAGTTGGAAATATACGGATATAAGAAAAGTAGATCTATATTGAGGTTGTTGAGATTCTTTCTGAAAAATCCTCTGTCCACCTGACAAACAACCGCCTTGCAAACAAGAAAAACAAACAAATAAATAAGAAATAGGTAAATAAGAGAAACCTACTAACACTTTCTGATCTGGAAGGTCAGAAAGTACTTAGTAAGAAAATTCTTATCTCTCCTCCTCCTATCTCTCAACACCACCTCCTTCACCACTCTCCTTTTTTCTCCAAAGCCCTCAAGCTTTTCAACCTTAATCCCCTCTCCATACCACAAAATCTATCACAAACATTTCATTCATCCAAAGAGTGAATGCAGAAAAATAGTGAAAACAATGATGTTGCTCAATCTATATTTAATTTAGACCCAAATGCTTAAATGAATGGAAGTTTCATGGCAATGTTCAAGTATTAAGATGGATGGGATTGCTACTGGGCACAGTACTTGGTAGTCTAACTCCCTCTTCCCATGGCCATGGCCACAGCCACCCATAAGAACACATCTTTATGCAGGAGAGAGAACCACTTGTAGGACTCTAATCTGGTTGGTGGATGTACCCCCTTTTTTACACTGAAAATGGCAGACTCCTCTGGTGGCATCCAACCTCTGTGGGTTGGACATAAACACACCATGGGAGTTGATCTATAGAGATTAATTCGTGGGTACTGTACACAACTATATGTCTGAATTTGTTCAACTTTGTATTCACTCATTTCTTTACGTATGGCTTTCAACATTTTCATTTCTTGATCATATCCTTCCTATCTCTTAGAACTCACCTTTCAAGGCTCATGCCTCAGTGCTCAAACTAACTGAATTAGGGTTCGGTTAACAGGATGTGAGCAACCCACTTGGCTTTGTGGTATAGAAAAGTCATCATTCATCATTTCTTATATCACACAGAATATAAACAATATATGTTGACTGATTAGATGTTGATACAATAGTCCTTCAGTTCAGTTCAGTCACTCAGTTGTCCTACTCTTTGCGACCCCATGGACTGAAGCATGCCAGGCCTCCCTGTCCATCACCAACTCCCTGAGTTTACCCAAACTCATGTCCATTGAGTCCGTGATGCCATTCAACTATCTAATCCTCTGCCTTCCCCTTCTCCTCCTGCCTTCAATCTTTCCCAGCATCAGAGTCTTTTCCAATGAGTCAACTCTTTGCATCAGGTGGCCAGAGTATTGGAGTCTCAGCTTCAACATCTGTCCTTCCAATGAATACTCAGGACTGATTTCCTTTAGGATGGACTGGTTGGATCTCTTTGCAGTCCAAGGGACTCTCAAAAGTCTTCTCCAACACCACAGTTCAAAAGCACCAATTCTTCGGTGCTCAGCTTTCTTTATAGTCCAACTCTTACATCCATATGTGACTACTGGAAAAACCATAGCCTTGACTAGATGGACCTTTGTTGGCAAAGAAATGTCTCTGCTTTTTTGAACAAGAGTCATTATTCATTACCAAAAATCCTTCCCAAAAGTGATTTGAACTGAGTTAAAATATTATATATATTTTGTATGTATACTATAAGATTTAAATGGTCTTCAGTATTAGAAGAAAGAAAAGGGAACTATTCCAGTTGTGAAGGTTAAAATAGTTTCCATGATTGTCATAAAATTTGGCCCTGTGCTCCCTGGCAGTTAAGGAAAGAAAGAAACATGGTAATTTATATAAGCTTTATCATCATAAAGACAGGAACACAGCAGTTCTTCAAATTACTTGAAGATTTCCCTGGCACTAAATTTTGGAAGACTATCTCATGGGGATATTATCTCCCCATGGGGATATTATCTCATAGGGATATTATACAGGTGGTATTGACTAGCATAATTCCCACCTCACTCAATGATCTTTTTTATTGCGAAAGAAGACGTGGACACTGGATCTCTGTGCATGGAGTTTGTGTACCTCCTTCTCCCGTGACTTCTTTCTCTTATCATGTTTTCCCTTTACCTTTATTTCCAATAATACCATTATTTTTGTTGTTACTATTATTATTCTCTTTAAAGCACTATATTACATATATTTTGTAGGCTGCCTTAATCTTTTTGGCAACAATGCAGAGTATAGAAAGTAAATAAATAGCTTTTAATGAAGAAGGATTGATTATAAGGTTTGGAATCCAGTACACCCCGTCTGAGATTCCTGGTTATTTGTGAACCACCATGATCTAAGTTCACCCTAGAGATATATAGTCTAAGGATTAGACTCCAAGGTATTGCTTTTCAAACTTTAACACACATGTGCATCGCTTGTTAAAAACAAGGATTCTGAAGTTAGGTCTGAGATTCTGCATTAATAATAACCTCCAAGAAGATGCTAACGCTACTAGACTGTTGACAAAACTCTGAATAGCAAGAATGGATAGTAATGACCGCATCTGCACTCTCTATTCAAGACACAAGTATTCTATGTTGCTAATTGGAAGTCCACAAGCTTGGGAAACCAAGTGGGCAGCTCGCAGAATTTCATTTCATTGAGAAAACTGTGGAACCTAGCCATATTGTCTCTGCGTGCTCATGGACCAATTACCTGTGAATGCTTCTGGCTATACATTTAAAGGTTCGGAGTCTCAAATCTCATATATATTTAGTCTGCCTAATTGCTAATTGGTTTTAGCTGTTTGCAAATTTTGTCTCTGGTCAATTCAGATAGTAAGCATCTTGAAAGCAAGCACTATTTTCATCCATTTTTGTTAGTCTCTACATCTCCCAGCCAGTAGTAGTTACAAATGTTTCAGAAATATGAGTTGGTTGTAAATGAATAGTCAACAGCTAAAATGCAAGGATATGGTTCTAGCCCTGGTGACTCCCAAAGAGTATTCAGGTTTGAAAATCATTAAAACCTTTAGATGTCAAAACGTTTTAAGAACAGAAGCTATGTAAAACAGGCAGCACATAGTTGACAAAAACCACATCATATTTGAATTTCATGATCTATGAATCCTGCTTTATAAGTCATCCATTCATTCACGAATTCATTAAATATTTACTGAGCACCTCATTGCTTACTGTCTGTTGAAGTTGATAGAAATAAGGCTGACACATAATTAAAATTCAAAAAGAACAGGATAAACTAAAAGGACTGCGTTAGTCTGGGTTCTCTGAGAAACAGATGCTGAGACAGGATGATAGGAGAGGCTGGGAAAGCCCTTAGACAAGGATGCACTCTGAACATGAGGGAAAATGGACAGCTTCTGTGTAGGTAGAAGCTTCCTAGAACATCCTTCTAGGAAGGCTTAGCAAACTGCAGGGGAGCCCTAGTGCCAAAACTGAATGTCAGAGGAGATCCAAGTGCCCCAGGAACACCATGTGAGTAAATATAAAGAATGTTCTAATTTGACACTCACGCAAAACATACTGAGAATATGGTCATCAGATCATGAAACATGTCTGGAATAGTAAATATATTCAGTAAAACCACATGTACCTCAATGTAAGGGGAATATTAACATTCACATGCTATATGTTAATAGATCCCTCTGTTCAGTCAAATTATATTATTTGAAATTCATGATACTGTTTCTAGATGAGTCTATTTTAGATAGGATCCTGTTTTTAGGTACTATAGGCATCTAGCAAAATAAAACACACTGTAGCCTGCCAGGCTCCTCTGTCCTTGGAATTCTCCAGGCAAGAATACTGGAGTGGGTAGCCATTCCCTTCTCAAGGGAGTCTTCTCGATCCAGGCATCGAATCTGAGTCTCATGCATGGCAGGCAGATTCTTTACTGTCTAAGCCACCAGGGAAGCCACATACACACACACACACACGCACACACCTTAAATCAAGTTAACTACTTAACTCCAAATCTTTGTTTTACTTGATTTATTATTTAAATTATAAGGTTGATTATACTCCTTGTGTTTATCTTATAGAGGTGTTATTTTACTTGTATTTGCATATGCTTTAAATTGTCCAATATAATTTTTATGAATCTCAGATAGACTCAAAACTGAAAGAATTTGAGTATCACTTTACTCACTGTTTTAAAAATAAGAAACATAGTTGTTTATTATTTTCTTTATACATATCTACCACTGTCAACCATTGAGTCAGGGTGAATTTGAGAACAGTATTTACTTCATACCTTTAAAATAAAATCAATGCATTACATTGATTATAAAATCTATTTGTTAGTTGATATCTGGCAAAAATTGGTAGTTTTATTTTTCTATTTCTTCCAAAAGTCTTTTGTACATGAGTCAATATTCTAGTTTTTTGGCAAAAATAATACACAATTCCACACTATCTGATTACTGTTTCCCAGTTCAGTATTAAATGCACTAGGGGAAAATTTAAGTTCAATTTGTTATAACAATCAAATTTTATAATCCATTTCATTCGGTTGCCTGCATTGCCATTCTCTGGCCAGCCATGAATCGGCTTCCCTAGCGTATAGATAAGATTGCCCAGTTTGATGTTCAAAAGACACCGGATGAGCACATTTTCGGTCCCTTGGATTGTCCATTCTCATCCCCAAGGAGGAACATGGCAGGTTAGGAGGGCACTGTCATAGCTAAACTGTTTGATCCCTGCTGCTGTTTCCCAAAGATATAGAAATAAAAGATGCCTGTGGCTCCTCTATTATTCCATTTTGTCTTGTTTTAAATGTGATGGCCTAACCTTTCACACAAGCAGCAGGGAACTTTGAACTTCTCAGAATTCATTTTAAAATATTCAGTTCACTATTTGTTAATGATATAAAATTATATCACCACAGAATTTACCAGGGTCCTGTGTAAAATGAAATAATTTACAAGACTAAAAGAATCCCTTTCCTTCTCACCCTGAGAATACAATTTCAAGAGAAAAAAAAAAATACTCTCAAGTAGATCTCAAGATATTACAGTCAGAACTGGAGAAAGCTTATGTCAAAACCCAATTCTTAAGGGAAGAGGTCAAACACCAGAGCTAGGAGAAATCTGACACGTTTTTCTATGATTAGGTCATATGAGATTGCTTGGGGTAAGGGAAGCAGAGCAAAGTTCCATGGAAGGTTACATCCTTGCTTTTAATTAATGTTTGCCATTTTTATACACACACACACCTATACATACACAACATACATCATATATACACAAATGCATATATGTATATTTCGTAATAATCACATTGGAATGAGGTCTTTTCCAATATTCTGCTCTCATCATAATTAAACATTTCAGAAAGTGAACTAAGGAGCCAAAAATCTTAGCAATAAGATTTTAAAGTCTTCCTGTCCCAATACAGCAAGTGCAAATGAGGCTCCTGAAAAAAATGAACGGAAGAAAAAAATAGATAGAAAAGGTTAACAACCACAAATGGATTGTTTCTTGGAAGAGAAGTTTACATTTAATCAGCATGACTACATTTTTATTACTTATATTAGAACAAAACAAAATTTAAAAAAAAGTTAAGCTGAAGAGTTCTCAATTAATAATCAATATGACTATAATCTAGTTTGTTACATCAAATTTTATTGTTCCATACTCACAGAAAATTACCACATCAGAACTCTGCATAAAAAAGTAAAGATATTATTTAAAGAGTTTTCAGATTACAACCACATGTCTCCATGAATATGCTCTTAAATTTTTGAAAATAACTCTCATGGTACTTTTAAAAATTTTCATGAAATGATTAAATAATAATAATTACCATTATTATTATATCTGTACAACAATAACAGTAACAAAATATCCAGTTAAAAAATCCTTCCTGGTTTTGATGACCTAGATGTGGAGAGATGGCAAATACATAGTATGTCTGTTGTTATGCCACTCTCCTACTACTATGGCACATATCAATAATCAATAAGGAGACTCTGCAGCTAATCCCAGACTCATTGGGAAGTCTCCATATACCACAGGGCACAGCCACTGCCAATCAATCAGATCTGGCAGGTGATCTGAAACCTATTTGCCATTGCAGATTTAAAGCATGCATTCTCTGGAACATTCAGTACAGTCCTTGTTTATATTCCTCTTGAGGGTCTTTCCTGGTGGCTCTAAATCTAAAGAATGGTAAAAAAAAAAAAGTGGTAAAGAATCTACCTGGAAATGCAGGAGATGCAGATTCAATTATTGGGTTGGGAAGATCCCCTGGAGAAGGAAATAGCAACTCACTCATATTCTTGCCTGGGAAATCCCATGGACAGAGAAGCCTGGTAGGCTATAGTCCTTGGGGTCACAAAAGAGTAGGACATGATTTAGCAACTAAACAACAACAATATACCTCCTGATATTATTCTATGTGTGAGTTTGTATGCGTGTGTGAGTGTGTGAGTGTGTGTGTGTGTGTGTGTGCAAGAGAGACAGAAAATGTCACAGGTGACTAAATTCATTACAAATTCTTTGAGGACAAGGACCAAGCTTCTAGCATAAACCTAGCTCTAGCATAAACCTGTGCACCCAACACAGTGCTTAACTCATATTTATTAATCAATACGTATTTGTTGACTTTTTATTACAAACAAAACATTCAATCTACTAGTAAGGTTCTTATCATATTTGTCCCTATTTGCTTGTTTCATTATAGCAAATATGTTATGACCCAAGTGAAATGAAAATTAAAACTCTGACATCCAAAAATAACTGGGATGCTCAAGTGAGTATAGAAATACTGGCCCACAATCTCCCATTTGCAACTCTGAAAGGTTTTTCATAACTCATATGGTGGCAAAACTACACCTGAACTAATTTCAAGGAGATTATTTCCAGTCTTTATTTATTCCACTCAGTGTGAATATTCATACACTGCAATGTAGAAATATGAACTGTTTGATTACAGGGTGCTGCCCCAGACCCAGCTAGAGGTACTGCAGAATCTGCAGTATAGGCACCATATTACCTTTCTAAAACAACATTTCTGAATGTAGAAATACATCTGCCCTCTGGGGCTTTGGGTAAGGCACCGTAGACCTGCAAGTGTGGACTTCCTGCAACTCCGTCCCTGACCTAGTTCACAGATGAGCTACATCACTTAGTCTAATTAAATAATTTTTAAAGAAGAGACAATACTAAACAAATGGACTTTCATGCTATATCAGGTCTTTTCATATTATGAAGTGTTGGGAAATGATGAATCTGGGCTGTTGGTCTCTTTACATTGGAAATTTATCTCCCATCATTTCTGCTTAAAGGCATCTTCAATCTATGTACAGCCACTGCGAATTTCACACTCCCTCTACCAGATTTTCAGAATAAATCCCATGTTAAAGGCTGATTATATCATATTAAGATTTCATTTATCCCACTGTATTTGACCAGTGTGTATAACAATGCACTGGTTTGCATTAGGTTTCCTTTGTTTACTGTTCCCTTGATGACCTAGCTTCGTTGAAAACGCTACTATGTACATATGAAAGAATGTGTTTTCATCCATCATTTTAATGTCATAAATATTAACAGAAATTTACTTGAGCCCTACAAAATGTGAAAGAAGAAACAAAAACATGATTTTCAGTTTTTAAGCACTACAAGTTGTACATAGATAACATACAAAGGCATTTAACAGGGGCCCTTTAAGCTAGCAGCATTATTCACTCAGCCTTTGCCAAATGCTTTCCTTTTTGCATGAGTTTGCCACCTCCCAGCAATGCGGTTTATTGTCGCATGTGATGGGGAACAGACCTGTTTGTGCCGTCACAATGGCCAATAAAACTGAGCTGGAGACTCTTCATTTTAAACCTAAAATAAATAACTAGATTTCATTTAAACCTCCCTGTGTGAAGCGCTGCAATCTTTCCATCGTCTTCACTTTCGCTGCTTTTAATGCCCAACTACTTAGGAATCACAAGAGTGTTGGAGTGTTTAGTGACTCTGATCCTCCCATCAGTAAACTGATCTGGTGATAAAATGGAAAGGGCCTATTATACTATTTGCATTTTTACTCATTTTAGTCACAGATCACAAAATAAATTAGTAAATTGAGCAACAAGGCTTCCATTTGCAAAACTCCAACGTTCCAAGTAATCACCTATGCTTAAATTCACAAATCCCTAAAAATGTAATAATTTCCCTGTTAACTAACAAAAATAGCAGTGCTACGGCATCGATTCAGAACCCCTTCTATGTCAAAAGCCCTGGGCTGTGTTTTAATTTGGAATTTTAAAAATACATAAGAAATGAATAGGTTGTATAGGTGAATTTTCCTGATATTCTTCCCTCTTTCAAATATTTAGGACACATGATGAAGACAAGGGAGAAACTGAGAGGAGGGATCTGATAACCCAGCAGATTAGCTAGTACTCATGTATACTCATATTGAAATGGCCACTGAAATAATGTCACATGTATGTCCTCTCAAACCATGAGAGCCAGCTTAGATCCTTTGGCCAATATGACAGCCCAAATAAATCTGCTCCCCATCACTCAAGACAAAATACTCCATTGCTTATAGATAGGACATTTGTGTCAAATGCTACAAAAATTTTAAATTCAAAATACTATTGCTCTCCAATAGATGCTGAAGAGACTCCCAAGGACCCTAACTCGTAGTCTCAGTTCTGAGTAGAAAACTTGGTCAAGAACTTTGAGGCAATAACTGTATTATTCAGTAATATGCAAGACTTTTCCTGTCTACACAGGGCTCCAGGCAAGGTCTCATTTCACAGTGGCTTCCCCCAGGAAATATTTAGCTTCCTTATCTTAAGGAGAAAAAGAAGATGACACCATCACTGATATTTTAACTGGCATTCTGGGAAATTTAGGTTTGCAAATTTTGAAACCAGAGCCCCAGAACTTCAATTCTGTCTAAAAGAGAGGGCTTTTGAATGGAATCAAATCCAGACATCTGTGGTAAGGGAGTCCTTGCCAAGTGTTTGGACCACCTAAGCTGACTTAATTATAACATACAGTAGCAACAAGTACAAAAGCCTGAGTTTGCCCCCAAGCTATGGAATATCTTTATCAACATCACCGCACAATGAAATGCACAACTTTGAGTCTTTTTAATAATGGTATCAAGTAACCAATTAAAGGTAATGAAAAAAGGAAGCTAAATAAAAAGAGGAGGAAAAGGGCCCAAACCCCAAATCTGATTTTGGAACGTCCGGGTTCTTCTGTATCAACCAAAATCACTGAGCCCTAGAAGCAAGTCGACAATGAACTTCATCAACAGAAATTCAAACATCAGACTTTACTCTTTTGTTTCTGTTGTGCTTACTTTCTACCAATGATTGTGAATTTTCAAACATGCCAGGAGGAACAAGACACAAGCTCTAATGAATACAATACAAAGGCTGCCAGGAGCCCACATGCCTCTAAATAGCTCAAGGCTTTATCGGTAACTACTTTGTTTTTAATAACCACAGGTTTAAAATATAATTTACATCGTTTTGTTTTGCTTTTTTTTTTAAAGAGCTCTCAGAGTTAAAATAAATAAATAACTCATAGCAGCAGTGGAAGCCTAGGAATACATTCTTGTCTGGTGAGATATTTTCTTTATGTGTCATAAAAATAAAGATGAAAAACTACTGTTCCTTGAGTCAGAAATACATTGT
Organism: Bison bison bison; assembly: GCF_000754665.1. NCBI lineage: Eukaryota > Metazoa > Chordata > Mammalia > Artiodactyla > Bovidae > Bison > Bison bison. Next base: position 2,279,657 of record NW_011495046.1, on the reverse strand, counting down.
TTCTGAAAATGTAATGTGACTCCACATTACCTCTACAAAAGGGTAGAAGAAAGAGAAAAGAAACAAAACAAAAAAATTCCTATCTGATTCATCGTAACACATTCCTTCCTGAAGTTAATCTCATTTCTTCCCTGGATTCTCCTCAATAATAGTGGTCATCTAAGTGCTGTTAATCCTTTTAGCAAGCAGTAATAATTATGCATTAGTACAAATAACATTAAAGCCTTTTTTCAAATAATTACATATATAATGGATGTGTCTTTTAAAAGTTGTTTACAGCTAATTAACCAATGAATAATTGTTTTCTCTTCCTGAAACAGAGAAAGCTTATCTTGGAGTCACAGTTAAAAATGCCTTTTTTTTCCAGTTTTACAGATGTTGTTAGTAATTAAAACTGTTAAAACACTATTAAAAAGAAATTCTTGTATTAAAGGGCTTACTCATTCCAGTTGTTGCAGTTTCTCAGCTACTGCATCTTTTAAAAATCATTTCCAGTTTGAAAGGGCACCGGTGGCCCAAACACAGCAGACCTCTTTCTAAATAGTTCAGGCCCTTTAGTATCGCAACACCGAGTGCTTGTTGCTATATGACTAGTTTAATTGTGGGCTGTAATAAAGGTCATAATTAATATCCCAACACAGACACTAACAAACAATTTTAAATTGCCAGCATAATCAAATGATGCAAACATCTATGAGCTACAAAAGTTCATTGCCGCAACTGACAATTTCTTAATTGTATTCAGTCATTCATGGAAATTTTATTAACATCGAACTGATGTATCCTGCCCTTACTCTGTCACAACACCAGGGATCTAATTTCATTATTTTCCACAAGATTTGCTTGACTACTGCCATGATTCTAATATTGCTTTAGTCCAGATGTTTATGCTATTTAAATTAGGAAGAAAAGGCTTTTGGGTAAACACAATTAAAGAAGTTTTTTTTCAGATTTAGTTTAACAAACTTCTTTTAATTAATGCATATAGCTGCAATGTGGAGGCGCTTTCACTGGTTTTATGAGCACTTCCTACTGGGTGCAACATACATGGAGTATCCAGCTACAGCTAAATATAACCACCTTTTAATTTTTCACTTAACATCTGAATGTTCATTAAAGTGAAAAATATAAGCACTAAGCACACAACTACATTTTTAACTTTAATCAATGTCGTGTGTGTGTGCCAATATACAATTTGCATGCACACATGTGTGATGCACACATGCACGTTGCACACATGCATGTTGCACACAGGCATGCATACATAAACAGGTACATCACAAATACACGGAAACACCTATAAATATATAGGAAAAGACTCCAAAAAGTCTGTCTGATATTTGGTCACCTTTGTCTGATATTTCGTCACCTTCGGAATCCCCCCCCCTTTTTTTTTTTGCAAAATAACCCCATCAGTTCAGCTCAGTTCAGTCGCTCAGTCGTGTCCGACTCTGCGACCCCATGAATCGCAGAACACCAGGCCTCCCTGTCCATCACCAACTCCATAGTAGTATATTTAACAGCCCCCCTCCCCGATATTCTCTAAATCTGAATGGTATTTTTCAGTGCGTTGAGAAGCATTTAAAAAACAGTAACAATTTAAAAACTCTGCTACTGGTGCAATTTATTTGTATGGGAGTTTCTTCTAGAATTCATATTTCCATCTCATAGGAGATGAGTTTTAATAAATAAGATCTTTGTTCTCTTGAGCAATCATTTTCATTCTTTGGTTTCCTTATTTAAATCATGATAATTCAAAATACTGAAGATGTTGTTTAATACTAGAAAGCTGATAAATATACATCACATTTGGAAAAAAAAATTATAGATTAAAATGCCAATCAATGTACATAGCTAATAAATATTATTGTACATCAACTCTTAGAATACTATCTATAAACATCAGATAAATTATTAAATTGCTGGCCACTGAATGCCATCTTCTATTTAATAAAGTATGCAGATGTTATAGAATGCAGCCTGAAAGTCTCAGCCTCTTCAGAATTTTTTACACCAAAGAATGAGTCTTAAATTCAGACATTCTAAAGAAACCATAGTGTTTTCATGCAAAACAGAGCCTCAGAGATACTTTAAAATCATCTGTGAGAATGCCAGTGACAAGAATTTCAAGCTTACCTTGTTTTAATATCTTATTTCAATTCTGATATCAGCATAATCAATTATACAACTTCAACTGACTGATGAAACTCCCTCAAGTATATCTGAGCAAAAACAATAAAATTTCCTCTAAGACCTAGGCTTGAAATGTCTCAATATTTCACAAGCACGGGGATATTTACAAATAACCACAACATCTGCTATCATTCTGAAATCATGCCTGCTTCCATTTATCTGGAAGAGGTTAGAATTTTCTCAATCCATAAAATCCTTTCCCCACCAGGAGTTTGGAAGACGCATAATAACACTTTATTGATGGGTTTCTCTCACTACTGTTATTTCCCTGTGACTGCCTTGGTTAGGAATGGCTATTTCCTGGACATCTCATGTCACTTGGAAAATCCTCATAGTAAGAAACACACGTTGCTTCAGATGTTTTCTTCGTTTAAATTACTTCATAAGGAAATGGATCCTGGCCTCCTCCCTACCCCATAAGAGAATTCAGGGGACAGTGCAAGTTTACACTTGCTCATGGGTTGTTCTTGGGTTTACTTATTTATTTATTATATGGTTACCATTACCCATCAGGGAAGAATACTAGTTAAGCATCTCTATTCTCATTCCTACACAAGAATTACAAAAAAAAAAAAGAAAAGAAAAACTTCATTTCTCTAATTATAAAAGGTTTCCATTAAAAAAATAATATGAGGATTTCATGCAGTGTTCGTGTGTATGTGTATATACATGTATAAGAAAGACAGAGAAAAATCGAGAGAGAGAAATAATTCATGACAGGCGTAATTCATCTGGATTACTGAAAAAATTTGCCCAGAGTGGGTTCTATACCTTTAAATGTTAGTTTATTTCCCTCATGTGTTCTCTATTTTAGAGAACTACGTTTGGCAAAGTTTCCAAGTATACCGTGTCAATTTTATAAAAACTAAAAATATTGTTGAAAAAATATTATCCCAAGAACATACGTAAAATTATAAATATTCAGCACATCAAGCTTTTGATATACTTTAGTGCACATGAACTGAGTAGCTGTCAAAATTACAACAGGCAACTCAAGTAATTATGCAGATTTATGCAAAACATTAACAAGAAGAATTAAATGCACAAATGAGGTGGCTACACTTGAATTGTTAAGATTATGAATAATTACCATGAATCTTTTTGCTCTTAATATAACTTGTTTTTGATAAACAAAGCCTTAATTATCAGAATACTTTTGAGAATTTTGGTGACCTTCATTAATCTTACAAAACAAGTCTCTTGTGTTCTGCATTGTAAAAGGCACATGCTCAGAATAAGTACACGAAACCTTGGGAAAAGCATATGTTAATGGCTACTCCAAACTGGTGAAGGATATCTCTGGTTTCAGGTATACAGAGTGCTGCACACAGAACCAAAATAACTCTGAGCACCGGAAGGTATTTTCAACTAGGGGAAAAAAACCTTCAACCAAACTGTGAAGGGAGACAGGAGGAATGAGAGCAACTCTGAAAAAGTATTTCACTTTTGTAAAATATTGGATTAATTTTGAAACAGAAGGAAAATAGCAATCTATTAATTCTTCCTTTCTAAGATGCAATGAGTTCAATAAATCATTTCTAAAATAACAAAGTACTGAAAACATTCAGTCGTAACTCTTTCACGTGTGTCTTTCAGCCTCCAGTTTTCTGTAGGCAAGTGCCTTTCCCAAAGACTGGCAAACCGTACCCACCACCTTCATAACTAGACACAATTTTCTGAATGTGTTCCTTACTCAGCTCCGCTGATAATTTTTACCCTGCCCTCCTTCTCTCAGATAAGCAGTGGGACCTCTTCATGTCCCCTCAGTTAATTTCAGAATTAATTTGCAGCGCTGTCATCAACACCGTAACAATTCACTGATCAACAGTTGCAATTCTTCATAACACTGTCAAACTCCCAGCTGCCAGCCATGGCAAGCTGCACTGCCCCGGCTCCAGACACACTGCTTTGGGACTAGTGGTAGAAAAGGACTTTGGAAGCATTAAGGCTTTAAAGCTATCCACAATATCTCTTCCCTGGAGAGCAAGCTGTCAGATCAACGGTGTTTTGTCATTAAAAAAACAAACAAACAAAAAAAAACCCACTCTCCAAGAGACTTGAATTTGTTTGGGTAAATGTCAAATAGCTTTGATGCATAAAAATTAACTTAAAGAGGTCACACCACGACAGGGTACAAGCTTGCACTTTAAGAATGGTTGTATCTTTATATATCATTACATGACAAAATAGACCAGGCCAGGAAGGTCTAAATATCCCAGGGACAGTACAGATTGTGCAGTGACTCAGAGGAACAGACAGTAAATACTGTTAAATTATGCCCAGACAAGTTAATAATTCTCAAGCATATTTCTGAAGACCATCCTGGCTAAAACACATTACCAGCACATTGCCAAGTCTCTGCCTGCTGTCCCAGAAACTCTGAAGATTTAAAGAGAGGAATTTATTTTAAAAGATTTTCCCCCCTAAAATTGTATCCAAGTCAACAGAAAAGTAGCCGCCTGGGACAATCTGCTCCCGTGTCTGTCCCTCATCTGCCCACACGTGTGACCAAGCTATTGTAGTCACATTGGTGGTTTCACACTGCAGAAACACAGAGGAGTGGGCCAACAAAAGAAAGGGAAGGAAGCTCCTTTCAAACTGAGAACAAAGAGACTTTAGTTTTCAAAAATGGGAGAAATGTATCTAAGAACTTGGCCAAGATTGATCAAGTAATAACAAGATCATTTCTTCTCTTGCAAAAACAAAATAAGGAAAAGCTGGACTTGTCATCTATGGTAAGAAAGATTATTTTTTTTTTTCTGTTCAATCATAATTTGTTAGCAGTCTTTCTCATTAGTTCTTACTACTTGTGGCAGACAGTATTCAGTGATGTCCTTTTTCTTCCTGATACACTCATCCCCATTTCTCTCTCTCTCTCTCTCTCTCTCTCACACACACACACACACACACACACACACACACACACCACTTGGGCTAGGTACGTCTTACCGAAGTGAAAATACAGGTAGAACTCAAAGGTATCATGGCCACTATTTCTATTCATTACCCATGCTAGGTAATGGATGCCTCTTCCTCAAATGGTGCTGAGCAACACAGAATCAACATAGCAAGTATATCCCTACTTGGGAAATCCACATACATGCTCAGAAGTCTATTCCTCTGGATGCTCTCAACCAAAATCTCATCTTAGTTTTCTTTTCCATCTGTGTTACAAAAATATACCACCTGCTATCCAGTGAAATGCCACTTTTTTTGTTTTATTTTCAACATTATAACTCAAGAGCCAAAGATTCAGCAGTCTTCTGAACTTTATGGTACATAATTCCAACATTCTGGACAAAAATTCTTACCTGTAACACCTGAAAATTCCCATTTTTTAAAGAGAAAAACATAAAGGGACATAGAAAACCCTGCTGTTAATGGACTACAACCACTGAAGAAGAGGGCTAGGAAAATGTTAGATGGCCTAAATGTAGACAATAGCTCACAAAATACACTATCCCTCTTAAGATGATGAATTTTACCTTCTCTTTTGCTGGTGACACTCTGCCTAGGAGTAATCTGAAGAAAGAGTCAGCCCAAAGAGTGAGAGGGATTTTCAGTTTATCATTTTCATGTGGATTTCAACTGGACTCTGTTAAAAAACGAATACAGAGTAGATACCTAAGAAAGTCACTAGAAATGATATCTGATTACAATGCTTGAATTTGAAGGATGTGTCCAAGAACAATCCACTCATTCATCCAACAATCAATCAAAATTACCTATTGAAGACCTGCTTCACAATTACATATCACTCTCAGATCCCACATTTACATGGCACACTGATTGCTGCTGTTTGATGGTATTCCTGAACTTCCCACTCTCCATCAGGGCTAAACAGAAAGAGACTTGGCAAGAGAGATGTAGGGCCATTTGGTCCTGACCTCAGGTGCACAAAGGGCCTCAATAAACAGAGAAAAACACTGGCAGAGCTGAAAGATGGTGTTCATCAGACAACTTTAAACCACTGTCCCATTATTAGTTTTCATCAATTCTTTTTTTTTCTTCCAGGAACTCAGAAAATTCACTTCTCAGCTGATTTGCAATAAGGCAAGTCACATGACTAGATCTACAGGAAGACAAGTGAGCTCTAGTTATGGGTGTCACTTCTGAGGTCTCCAGAATCCCTCTGTCCCTGCCTTTGGAAGGGGGCTGTGTGTCCCTGACAGTACAGTAATGGCAAACTGGAGCATGAGTCCTCCTAAGCTGCAGAACCACTGGGCCTCCCTGAAGAATATAGATCTGCAGTGGACTTTGTGTACGAAAACAACAGTGACGACACTTTGACTGTATTAAAGCACTGACATTTGAGGGCTGTTTGTTGCTGCAGCATGTCTCAGCTATTTCTAATACACTGAACTTAGTACTTAACATTTTATATAAATTATGATTTGCACAATTGTGGGGTTATTGAGGGTGTTTGGTGGGTGTGTGTGGGCTGTAAAGATGACTGTTTACTTATAAACATTTAAAATGTACATTCTCAAAGATAATATTTGAAAAGTTACAATTTAGGTGCACTGTTTTGGTATGGCTTTTTTCGGATAATTTCTTCTCAAAATAAGAATGTTGAGTCTTCCTCTATCCCTGAAAAGTTATGCTTTTGACTGCTGCTACTGCTACTGCTGCTGCTAAGTCACTTCAGTCGTGTCCAACTCTGTGCGACCCCAGAGACGGCAGCCCACCAGGCTTCCCCGTCCCTGGGATTCTCCAGACAAGAACACTGAAGTGGGTTGCCATTTCCTTCTCCAATGCATGAAAGTGAAAAGGGAAAGTGAAGTCGCTCAGTCGTTCCCGACTCTTAGCGACCCCATGGACTGCAGCCTACCAGGCTCCTCTGTCCATGGATTTTCCAGGCAAGAGTACTGGAGTGGGGTGCCATTGCCTTCTCCGTGCTTTTGACTGAATGACCTGCAAACATAAGAAAAAGATGAACTACAAAAACAACTACTAAGTCAATTGCTCGCTGTAACAGGCTGCAGTGCCTAGCCTCAGCTCTGAATAAAAGTTGTCAATCTCTTTGGCTTCACATTTGTAACTCATATGCAGGGGACAGGAGTTGCCTACCTGTCCCATTAGAACCACTGTGGTCAAAGATTCAAAGAACATCTCTAAAATAATATTCCTAAGCAGGTTCCAACTCTTCAGACACAGAATTAAAGAGAATGGCTGTTAATTCCCTGAACAAGACTATGAAAATATGTTGCAATTCACTAGGTCCATTTTTAGCACTTAAACCAGAGTACAGATCCGGCACACATTCCACAGGACACTTCTGAATCCAGTAGGGCTTTCGTGATGGCTCAGATGGTAAAGAATCTGCTTGTAATGCATGAGACCCAGGTTCGATCCCTGGTTGGGAAGATCCCCTGGAGAAGGAAATGGCTACCCACTCCAGTCTTCTTGCCTGGAGAAATCCATGGACAGAGGAGCCTGGCAGGCTATGGACACCTTCTGAACCAAGCAATAAACTGGGTAAACTTCACAGTAGGAAGACGTGCCAGAGAGGATGTCCTGTCCACTTAATGTCCACTCCCTCCTACTTTTATTGGAATCATCTTACATCTATTTAGAGAGGCAGTGGGCTCAGCTAAAAGATTCTATTCCCCAGTCCCTTTTGCATCTACATGTGATTCTGTGACTACGTTGTAGCCAATGAGAAGCTACCAAAGAAGGCTTTTCCATGAATTGACAGATGGTTAGAGAGCCTTTTTGCTTCTCCCTTCCTTCCTGGCTATGACACCTGGAGATTCAGTCACCATCATCCTACTGACTGGTGCTAAAGATGGTGGAACATAAACAAAAAAGGAAATCCTGCTCCTGCTGCCCCTGGGAAGTCTGCCCAACCACCCCAATCCGCTCTCTTACAGGCTTACAGGCTTCCTTCACAGGAGCGGAAAACTTCTAACTTATTAGGTCACAGGCATTCCCATCTCCATTACTATCAGCAGAACACAATTCCTAACTGATAGAGCAGTGGTGCAAGGCAAATCCAAGGGACAGGGCTGTGAGAGTCTGCAGCTGAGATAAACGTGTAAGGTTGTCAAGTTCTCAGCAGTCTCTCCCAGAGGAGTTTCTGACCAAATCTCTGCTCTGAGCCTGTGCTTCCAACCAGGAGACGATACAACATTAGTTGTGAAGGGTATGTATGGTCTTTGGAGTATGACCATCTCTGGATTGAATCTCAGCTCTGCTACAACTACCTGTGATCTTGGTAAATTACAGAACAACTGAGCTGCACTTTCCTCATATAAAAATTGAGACTAATAAGAGTTCTTTCTTCATTCATTTGCCCTGAGAATTAATGAAGTAATACAAGAAAAGGGATGAGCACATTGCCTGGCACATGATGAGACTCAAAGGACTCTCAGTTAACTCCTTCCTCTAGATAGAATTCCCATTATTCAATTAGCCTCTCAGATTTATTTTCAGTTCCATCAGTGCCATGGATGTGTGGGATCTTATAACCCAACCCATGTCAAGCTCAACATGCAGATTTTAGAAGCACCTGATGTCTATCTGGGCTCCTTGTACACCTGGAGCAGGAAGCAAGATACAGGCTCAGATCAGGCCTTTACATTAAGGTCAACTATAGGGCCCAGTGACCCTATAGTTTTATATATATATATATATCACTTATATAGTGATATATAAGATCTGCTATATTTGTGTTTCTATGAAATATTTCCATTACTTTAATGATGGAGATTAGGATAATTATTTTTGATTCTTGATTAATTCATCCTAGGAGCTTTTAGAATCCAAATGCTCAAGTAAAAAATTACTCTATGATTCTTTCCATCTCAGTCAGTGGACCCTATAGTTGACCTTAATGTAAAGGCCTGATCTGAGCCGGCAATGGCACCCCACTCCAGTACTCTTGCCTGGAAAATCCCATGGACGGAGGAGCCTGGTGGGCTGCAGTCCATGGGGTCGCTAAGAGTCGGACACGACTGAGTGACTTCACTTTCACTTTTCCCTTTCATGCACTGGAGAAGGAAATGGCACCCCACTCCAGTGTTCTTGCCTGGAGAATCCCAGGGACGGGGGAGCCTGGTGGGCTGCCATCTATAGGGTCGCACAGAGTCGGACACGACTGAAGCGACTTAGCAGCAGTAGCAGCAGCATATATCACTATAAGAAATTTTCTATGTTCTTAAGTGGAATTCTCTATGACTTAATAAGAGTAAGTAACATGTAACTTTTCTAAAAGTTTAAAATTACATCAAAACAAAATGCTTATAAGGAGGGGAAAAGCAATTAAAAGGCTCAGTCCTCCTCATCTCCTCCACATGGTTCATTCAAGAACTACCTCAAGTCCTGCTTCCATGATGAAACTATCAATCCAAGCCTCTCTCTGTACTTCTGGATTCTTACAGTCCTGGATCACACCACCCTCACCTTGTACATGGTTAGTGTGCAATAAATACCTTTTGAAAGAGTGAACATGTAAATGCAATGGCGGCCTTCCTATCTATTCTTTACTCCACCTCTAGGATAATCACATTGCCCTCCTGTTTAAACACTCAGAATTTCTTCTTTGTCCATTGCAGTAGACTTCATTTTTTAACTCTCCAGAACAATTCTTTCAAGGAAAGTTGACTCAAAAACTCAGTAGCTAAGGCGAACAAAAGAGGAGCTGTCCCTGTGGAAGTAGGGTGGGGTACAGGGTGTAAGAAGCCCACAGCACTGCAGACTATCTTTTTGTGTGTTCCACAGTCCCCATCCCATTGTCCCTAAAGGTTCCAGAGAGTATGATTTGAAAACCAATGGATTAAACACTCTACTTTTTATTTATTTTTTAAATTAATTAATTAATTTATTTATTTTACTTTACAATATTGTATTGGTTTTGCCATACATCAACATGCATCTGCCACGGGTGTACATGTGTTCCCCATCCTGAACCCACCTCCCTCCTCATATCATCCCTCTGGGTCATCCCAGTGCACCAGCCCCAAGCTTCCTGTATCCTGCATCGAACCTGGACTGGCGATTCATTTCTTATATG
>NW_011495046.1:2269118-2269350 GCF_000754665.1 Bison bison bison | reverse complement strand
GCCTCTTTAGCCACCTCCCATCCCACCCCTCTAGGTCATCACAGAGCACCTGGCTGGGCTCCCTGTGTTATAGAGCAACTTCTCACCAGTTATCTGTTTTACACGGTAGAGCACATAGGCCTATGCTACATTCTCCTTTCCTTCCACTCTCTCCTTCCCTCACTGTGTCCACAAGTCTCCATATCTGCATCTCCATTCCTTCCCTACAAATAGGCTCATCAATACCAATTTA
>NW_011495046.1:2264010-2268899 GCF_000754665.1 Bison bison bison | reverse complement strand
TCAATACCATTTTTTCTAGATTACATATATATGCATTAGTATACAATGTCTGTTTTTCTCTTTCTGACCTATTTCACTCTGTAGAACAGGCTCTAGGTTTATCACCTCACTAGAACAGACTCAAATTCATTCCTTTTATGGTCAAGTAATGTTCCATTGTATATATATACCACATCTTCTTTATCCATCTGTTGATGGACACTTAGGTTGCTTCCATGTCCTAGCTATTGTAAATAGTGCTTCAGTGAACACTGGAGTACATGTGTCTTTTTCAATTATGGTTTTATCAGAGTATATGGCCAGTAATGCGATTGTTGAGTCATCAGTTCACTTCAGTTCAGTCGCTCAGTTGTGTCTGACTCTTTTCGACCCCATGAATCCCAGCACGCCAGGCCTCCCTGTCCATCACCAACTCCCGGAGTTCACCCAGACTCACGTCCATCGAGTCAGTGATGCCATCCAGCCATCTCATCCTCTGTCGTCCCCTTCTCCTCCTGCCCCCAATCCCTCCCAGCATCAGAGTCTTTTCCAATGAGTCAACTCTTCACATGAGGTGGCCAAAGGACTGGAGTTTCAGCTTTACCATCATTCCTTCCAAAGAAATCCCAGGGCTGATCTCCTTCAGAATGGACTGGTTGGATCTCCTTGCAGTCCAAGGGACTCTCAAGAGTCTTCTCCAACACCACAGTTCAAAAGCATCAATTCTTCGGCGCTCAGCCTTCTTCACAGTCCAACTCTCATATCCATACATGACCACAGGAAAAACCATAGCCTTGACTAGACGAACCTTTGTTGGCAAAGTAATGTCTCTGCTTTTGAATATGCTATCTAGGTTGGTCATAACTTTCCTTCCAAGGAGTAAGCGTCTTTTAATTTCATGGCTGCAATCACCATCTGCCGTGATTTTGGAGCCCAGAAAAATAAAGTCTGGCACTGTTTCCACTGTTTCCCCATCTATTTCCCATGAAGTGATGGGACCGGATGCCATCATCTTCGTTTTTTGATGTTGAGCTTTAAGCCAACTTTTTCACTCTCCACTTTCACTTTCATCAAGAGGCTTTTGAGTTCCTCTTCACTGTCTGCCATAAGGGTGGTGTCATCTGCATATCTGAGGTTATTGATATTTCTCCCAGCTATCTTGATTCCAGCTTGTGTTTCTTCCAGCCCAGCATTTCTCATGATGTACTCTGTATAGAAGTTAAATAAGCAGGGTGACAATATACAGCCTTGACGTACTCCTTTTCCTATTTGGAACCAGTCTGTTGTTCCATGTCCAGTTCTAACTGTTGCTTCCTGACCATATGGTGGTTTTATTCCACCATAGGTTTTTTAAGGAATATCCATACTGTTCTCCATAGTGGCTATATCAATTACATTCCCAGCAACAGTGCAAGAGGGTTTTCTCCACGTCTTCTCCAGCATTTATTTTATGTAGATTTTTTAATGATGACCATTCTGATTGGTAAACACTCAATTTTAAATCCCTGATTTTCATCACTCACTGCCAACCCTTGCCCCCAAATACGCAAAGCAAACACTAAGACATGTGGACTTGCTCAGTTTTCTTTGCTTACATACTTTGTTTGCTTTGTTCCTTTTATGAAGAGCTCTGTTCTCCCTCTTGCTGTTTAGGGAAACCCAGTTGAGGATTGAAACTCCTGCCCTTTCACTCTGAGGGCTACAAGCCACACTGGTCTCTTCTTTCTTTGTATTATCATCGTGACCAGTGTGTACATATCTCTTGGCTTTCTCCGTACCATCTTGTAATCATATGCATTCCCCACTCTCATCACTCCCATTGGAAATAGATCTCAAGGACAAGTCCTGCATTTTATTAATCTTTGCATTCCAGGTGCCTATTAAAGAATTTAAAGTAGATGCTCAGTAAGTCACTGCTACATAAATGGCTAAATAAATTAATACATCATCACATTGATTACTTCATATTATTTGTTGTTTTGTTACACCACCTTTTCTTCATAGGCATATAATAAATCATTTGAAGATAGGGACCAAGTCTTATATTTTTCTTAGTTTTACTTTAATAAAATACTACGGACTTGGATACAGTAAGAAAATACTTTCTAATTGAAATAAATTACATTAGAAAAAGTTGGCACTGTGACAACAAATACATGTAGGACATTCAGCACATGGTAAGCTGTACTAATACCAAACAAACATGCAATGGAAATAAAACATTTGCTTTCTACCTCAGAGACAAGACAAATATATTTTTGGCAGTAAGAAATTAATGTTGAAAATAAATGTGGCATTTAAATGTCACAAAAATTTAAGAACTTAGAGTCTGGGAACATTAGATGTTTTTAAAGTGACCATGCTAATTTAGAGTCCAAGAAGCCAAAGTTAGAAAGAGCCAAGCAGAGTCATGTTGGTACCACAGACTGTAGAAAAGGTGACTTCAAAGTGTTACACAGAAAGATAAGCAAGATCTCAGGCCAGAGACTCATAAAGGCAAGAGCTGCTCAAGACAATAGAGATACTTTAATAACCAAAATTCTGACAGTACGGATGGGAGAGATGGCTAAACAGGTCACATGGCAGCTCAGGGAGCAATCTGACAACTGCAGATTCTGTAAAAGTTCATACAATAGATTAAAGGAAGATAAATCACTAATGGTGAACAGAGAACCTTCCAGAAAGAAGCAATACCATTTGATTGCATGCATGCTCAGTCATTTCTGACTCTTTGTGACCCACATGGACTGCAGACCACAAGGCTCCTCTATCCATGGGATTTTCCTGGCAAGAATACTAGAGTGGGTTGCCATTTCCTCCTCCAGGGGATCTTCCCAACCCAGGGATCAAATCCCTGTGTAGAAAGGTCAAAGAGTGTGGAGACTTTTGAGAAAAGCTAGTGACAAGAGGAAGTCTCTTAAAGCTATATCTAGAGTAAGAGGAAGATGAAAAGTGTTAGAAGATCTACTTGAAACAGTGGTATAAAGTAAATGATGATAGAAAAAATAAAGCCATTTAACTTTTTTTTTTCTTTTTACTTTGTCAAAAATAGTAAGTTTTTATATAGTCATATCTGACTCTTTGTGACCCCATGGACTACAGCCCTCTAGGTTCCTCTATCCATGGGATTCTCCAGGTAAGAATACTGCACTGGGTTGTCATTTCCTCTTCCAAGGGATCTAGGCAACCCAGGATTGAACCCACAGCTCTTGCATCTGCAACACTGGCAGTCAGAGTCTTTACCACTGCACCACCCGGGAAGCCCATAGAAAAGGGTAAATACACTGAAGTGGACACGCGAAGTTCAGGGTGAGTGGACAGCTGGGTGACAGGAAAGTTAGGAGCACCTGGAGGCTGCCAATAACTTTATGGCTTGTAGGAGTTACTTTGCTCAGGACACTGAAAGAACTCTCAATTCATATTTTGGCCATCCTTTAGGAAAGTGCTGATGGATCTAAAGAAGAAAAATATCTTCAACATGAAGGAAGGTCTATAGTAATGAACCGTAGAACTCGTTCTCCTTTTTGCTCAGGATGAATTATTTGATTCGTGTTGACACTATTTACTGAATATTTGGAAGCCTCAAAGATGAAGAAACTAATACATCAAAGAACACAATGGAGGTCGAGGAACTATCCCAGCCTATTGTAATTAAGGACTGAATTAAGTAAAATTCAACTTAATAGGGACTGAAAACTTCCACTGGATAAAAAAGAAAATTATCCCCAAAAGTAAAAGATTTAGCAAGTGTGGCCTAGAAGCAGAGACTTGACTGAAAAGCATTTAAGAGTCTTAGTTAGTTGTAAGCTCCACGTGCATCAAAAATCATGATTTAGCTGCCAAAAAATGTTAATTCAATCTTAAGCAGCATGAATAGCAGCAAAATTCCAATAATAAAGATAATGGTCCCACTCTACTATTAAAAGTATGACCTACAATATTTTGCACATTTCTGCGAGCTATATTTAAGATGATATATCACTAAATGAAATACATACAAAAAAGAGCTATCAAAGAGTGTGGAAACTCAAAATCATATGCTCTATATAATGACTGAAGGAACTATGGCCCTTTATCTGCAGAAGGGACACATAGAAAGGGAGATTAACACAGTGTCTTCATGCATTTGAAAGGCTCTCAGATCAAACTTACATTGAACGTTTCCTATGTAAATCTAAGTTCCATGAGTAAACATTAGAAGGAAGCCATCTTTGATTTGGCAGGGGCTTTCCAGGTGATTCAGTGGTATTAAAAAAAAACAAAAAAAACCTGCCTGCCAATGCAGGAGATGCAAGTTCAATCCCTGGGTCAGGAAGATCCCCTGGAGAAGGAAATGGCAACCCACTTTATTATTCTTGCCTGGGAAATCCCATGGATAGAAGAGCCTGGTGGGCTACAATCCATAGTGTCACAGAAAAGCTGGATATGACTTAGCGACTAAAGAGCAACAACAAGTAGTCACCAAACTTATTGATCTCAGAACCTTTTGACACTCAGAAAATATTGAGGACTCCTAAGCCAGGCTTCAGCAATATGTGAACCGTGAATTTCCTGATGTTCAAGCTGGTTTTAGAAAAGGCAGAGGAACCAGAGATCAAATTGCCAACATCTGCTGGATCATGGAAAAAGCAAGAGAGTTCCAGAAAAGCATCTATTTCTGCTTTATTGACTATGCCAAAGCCTTTGACTGTGTGGATCACAATAAACTGTGGAAAATTCTGAAAGAGATGGGAATACCAGACCACCTGACCTGCCTCTTGAGAAATTTGTATGTAGGTCAGGAAGCAACAGTTAGAACTGGACATGGAACAACAGACTGGTCCCAAATAGGAAAAGGAGTTTGTCAAGGCTGTATATTGTCACCCTGCTTATTTAACTTCTATACAGAGTACATCATGAGAAACGCTGGG
>NW_011495046.1:2237211-2263541 GCF_000754665.1 Bison bison bison | reverse complement strand
AGGGATTGGGGGCAAGAGGAGAAGGGGACGACAGAGGATGAGATGGCTGGATGGCATCACTTACTCAATGGACGTGAGTCTGGGTGAACTCCGGGAGTTGGTGATGGACAGGGAGGCCTGGTGTGCTGCGATTCATGGGGTCGCAAAAAGTCAGACACGACTGAGCGACTGATCTGATCTGATCTGAAGAGCTTTATCTGTGCTATATTTTTTGATAATTATATTTGAAAGTAAAAAGAGAAATTGAAAAAATATTCACTCATTTAAAAACTAATAAACCCATTACATGTAAACATAAATAATATTTTGAATGAAAAACGACTGCCTTCTAAGACAAAAATAACTTAATGGGAAAGTGGAATTATTTTTCATTTTTTTCGAATCTTTTTTAATGTCTGGGCCAATAGAAGACAGTTGGATTTCATATCTGCTTCTGCATTCAGTCTATTATAATGTCACATGTCACTGAAAAACTCCATTGTACTCCTGTGGAAAGATAAAAATTAAAAACACAAATAATGTCTCTGTACTATTATGAAAGCAGTTTTTGACCCTGAGGGCCAAGAGGATTTTAGGAACTCCCAGAATCCCCAGATGACACGTGGAGAACTGCTGGCCCAGTACAAAGAAAAATTATTAATAATTAGAATTATAAAAAATTGAAGTGTATTATCTCATGAAACAACCAGTTCTAAGTTCCTGGTGCTATTGAAAAAAAAGGCTGAATTACCACTTATAAAGAATATCATGTTTGAGGAAGGGAGTGCATGCTAAACCATTGTTCCTTCTATATCCAGTGTTGTCATTCTATGGCAATGTTAGAGACTGTTTTTTCATAGAAGTTCATTTTTAAAGGAAGTAGCATCTAAAAAATACCCATGTCTATCAAGCAGGTGTACATATATATATATATATATATATATATATAGCCTTGAGTTGCTGGGAATGAATGGAGAGATCTGGAGTTGGGATTCTCATACCTGTCAGAATTCCCTATGTGATGTTTCTGACAGAATCACAGTCATCTAACATCAGAGGCTCTACCTCTTTGGTGATAAACGTTTATTTCAGGAAACTCACCTACTTTGATTCTCTAAATATTACACATGCTTTAGTTTCACTGGAAGGCTCCCTGTCTTCTACCATTTAGAAGGGCGGCCCACTAGAACAATCTAGAAAACGACTTCTCCTTCTTCTATGTGACAGCCCTTCAGATATTTGGAGACAGTAATTAAAATCACAAATTAGATGTCTCTTTAATAAACAAGTTACTTTGTGAAATAAATATGATTTTGTTGGTAGTTTAAACTGTAATCTTATAACACGTGAGCAAAAAGCTATTCCAAAAAAAAGCATTTTTAATGAAACAATGACATATGCCCAGGAAGATATTGAGATTTTCTCTCTATAAGAGTGATTTTTAATAGCTTCTTTAAAGTACTATTCTCTGTTTCAAAGGAACTCTATAAATCACCCAAGTCTCCCCTTTATACAAACAATTAATTTACTAGTCTGAAGTTGACTTGTTGAAGGTATTTTTTAATCTATATCAAAATAGAGTTTTCAGGCTGATTTACAGCAGATTAATCAAGACAGAATACACAGTGATTTTGTGTTTTGTGAAGTTACATTATATGAAATCTGATTCAAGTTACTGAACTGATTATTAATGAAAGAAATATGTGTTACGCATCATAACCTGGAGTTGAAATCTGTTTATGTTTGAGTTGACCCATCAGTCACAAATGAACTTCTCCACCTACTTCCCACCCTAATAATAACAGAACATACTGATCAACAGCAGCCTAGATGCTCAGAGAATATGCATTCTAGCAGAGCTATGCTAATAAGCATGCACTTTCATGGATACTCAGGTAACACACAATTAAAACTTAGGGCTCTGAATAAGAAAGTACATATATGTATAACTGAATTGCTTGGCTGTACAGCAGAAATTAACACAACATTGTAAATCAAATATACTTCAATAAAACAAATTAAGAAAAAAGCAAGCCTAGGACTCTACATTCACTCCCAAAAATGCCAGAGGAAGGGAAGAGTAATTAGTTGCTGGTTGCTTGGACTACATCTCAATTGCTAGCTGTTCTCTGGTAAATTTTCATCCTCTT
Organism: Bison bison bison; assembly: GCF_000754665.1. Classification (NCBI taxonomy): domain Eukaryota; kingdom Metazoa; phylum Chordata; class Mammalia; order Artiodactyla; family Bovidae; genus Bison; species Bison bison. The sequence goes on along the minus strand of NW_011495046.1, from coordinate 2,261,412 downwards.
GTTTTATCTAACAACTTACTTGTGATTTTCTACAAAGCATAGAAACTAAACTTGGGGTCTTTTATAATAACAGTATAGAACAAACCCAGGCTTTCAAAATAGGAAATGTCTCTATTTTCCAGACTTGAACTGGTGCTTGTGTTATTTGAAGTTCTGAATACGAAGAAGAACATACCAGAAAGGAGACATTTCCCCTCTCCTTTTTTCTTTTTTCCTGTCAGCACAAAGGGCAGAGTGAAATAACTACAGACTGTTACTTGTCTAAACTTAGAACACTCTCCACTTGAGAACTAAGTGAATTCATCTCTTCCAATCATTGCTGTAAATAATACCTACTTTCCTGCCCATAAACCACTAACATCCTTTTGTTTTCTATAAGGTAGGCCCTTAATCCTCCCATTGTCAACTTTTCCACTTACCATAAAAGCCTCCCCCCAACTTCCTTATTTTTGACTCAGGTAAAATTTACATATGGTCAACTGCACAGATCGTAAGAGTACAATTTGATTTGTTTTGATAAATGTACTCATTGTATAACCATTATCCCAATGGAGAAACAGATCATTTTTATCACCCAAGAATGTTCCTTCATGTCTCCTTTCAATCAATCATTCCCCCATAGCTTTGCCCGTCCTTCAACTTCATGTAACAGAACATATGTTATCACGGCAGGCTCCTTTCACTCAACACAATATTTTTGAGTTTCATCCATGTTGTTGAATCCATGATTCAATATTGCTGGATAGTATTTCATTGTATGAACGTCTCACAATTACCTATTCTCCTACTTGTGGGCATTTGGATTGCTTCAGTTTGGGGCTATTGTGTCTAAAGCTGTTATGAACTGTTCTATACACGTCTTTCCTTGTAGAGGTAACTCTCCATCTCTCTTGTATAAGTAACTAGGAGTGGTGTTGCTAGGTCATAGGGCAGATCTAAGTTTACCTTCACAAGAAACTCCAGTTTGAATGAGAGTTTCAAGGGCTTCACATTGGATTTGGTGTCAGGATCCATCCTCCTTTTATCATTGTTAGTTTCAATTAAATCAAGTTTCTTACATTATATCATTTACATTTTTTAATCATCGCTGCTCATATAAAAAACAATGTTTTGACATTCCTACCAGTTTGTCAAAGTGGGTTTTATAGGTTCTACCAGGAATACATGAGCCTTTTACCCTACACATAGTAGTACCAGCCCTTCCCACCCATCCACCCCTACACACATGCTTTTTTAGAGGCTAGTTTTCAATAAGATCAAGTTTCTTGCAATATGTCACTTAAAATGTTTCATCAGCTTTTCTTACCTAAAAAGATGTCAAATAAAACATTCCCAAAGGGGTATAAATTATGATTCTGCTACGGATAGAATTTTAAAACTGAGTCTTTGATATAATCTGCTCAAAACCTAATTTTTACAGAACAGGAACCTGAGATATAAGAGTTTAAAGAACTTTCCAAAGGAAACGCACCTAATAGAGGCAGAGTTAGAACCCTCTCTTCAACCTGACAACCTGTGACAATTCAACATTGACCTTTATTTTTGATTCAGATAAAGGCTGACATTCTACTTTAAGGGGCAAATTTAAGTCCAAATTATCTGTCTATGACTTTCTTCTCTGAAATCTAGTATCAAACAGTCATCACAACTCTTTACTTTCATGCTATTAGTAATATCCTATATTTATTTAATCGGACTTTCAGAAAATATTAAGATATTTTCTGAGATATCATTGACATTATATCCTCGATCAACCTTACAAGTTGAGAATGATCATTTCCCCATATTTTTAAAAAGGGGAAATAAAATATAAAAATTAAGCAATGTCCAAGATCAATGAGGCAAAACTCAGGCTTCCTAACTCAGAAGCTAACCACCAAAGTAGGCTGTTCTCTTTGCACAGGATTCACTAAATGTTACATGTTCACTATTTTTTACGTGTATTGTTGTGTTGGATTTTTGAAAATGTAAAATTGACTCAACTTTTTACCATGGCACATTTATTCCTGGAGAGCTTTCACATGGAATGGTTATTAGTGTGAAGGAGATACGGCACAAATTGCTTTTTAATCACACTGCTCTGGATGCCCAGGCAGAGCAAGGCTGCCCTAAGCGCGCCCCTCTCCAGATGACCTCACCTCAGGATTTTTTGAGAGCTTTTTTTTTCTGTGGTGGTGTTAACCAAGCAAGCAAAAGGATGGATTTTTTCAGAGATCAGTGTCAAAATCTATCATTTTAAAAAGTTGAAAAATCAGTTTTTCAAATCGCCTGTAACATAAAGAACACTCGATTTGCTATAGATCAAAACGTTTAATACATTTCAGATGTATTGGATCTACAGAAAAAAATGTAAGAAATAAGTAAAGTTAACATTTTCTAATAGCAAAGTCTGAAGAGCCTTTAGGAGGGAGTGAGGGTTTATTTTTATGTTATAGAACACTGGGTGGTTTGAAAAATCCAGTTTATTGCTTTATATCATTTTTCTAACATGTGTCTCTTTACATGCATTTTCCTCTGACATCAAAGATTTTTTAACACCACTATTTGGGACAGTGTTTATAAACAACTATGTTTACTTGGAAATGGAAAAAACATGAGTGTCTTTTATCTCAGGTATTCAAGCCACTTTGTACAACTTCTATCAACAGAAGCTAAAAATCTATCATTTGGTTTAGTTAATATCTGAGTATGCAGGAGTAAAATCATCAGCCAACAGCGGCTGGGTGCTGTGTATTAAATCTAGAACAGGCATTAGTCTATCAGATATGCAACTATTTATACCCTCATTGGCTAAGTAAACTGTTCTACTCTGCAGAAATGATAGGTTTATTCTGGAATACTGTAAGTGACTCCCTTTCCTAATAATGGCTTTTCTTTTGCTGAAATTCACACTTCTAGTTTGAATTTGCCTAAAATTTCCAATACAAAAAGTAGCAGAAATCCTTATATAACTCTGGAAAAAAGAACTTAGATCAGTAAATATCAAAAAATTGGCTAGACCAGACACAGAAAAAAAAAATTACTGCAATTTTGACCTTCAGTTTTTAAATATACATTTGAAGAAAACTTTAGAAAAATATAATATTCATTTTAAAAACTTTTTAAGAAGCAAATTTGTTGGAGTTGGAGTGTTAATGAAGAAGGATTTAAGGCTTTGCTTTTAAGAAAGTGCCATACTAAACTTAAATACTTGCTTTAAATCAGGGCTTTTTTTCTAATTTCATGTAATTACAAATAAACCCATGGTAAAGAGTCAAATACATATATCTTTGTATGCACCTTTGATTTTGTTTCTTTAGGATGGAGTCCCATAGTGTAATTGTGATTCAAGGATATCAGTAGTGTTAAAAATCTTGATGCTCACCGATAGTTGTTCAATCTCTATGAACCCCAGTTTCTTATCCTGCAGGATGAGATAAATAAGACATACCTTGAAAGATCATTAGAAAGACTAGAGACAAAAGATATTGAAAATGATTATGTGCTGTAATGATTTTCTATTTTTTCCAAAAGTATAAATTTATCTCTAGCAAAGATACTGATCAATTTCCTAGATGAATTTTACTTTTTCATTTTGAAATATGTTCCTTATCATCTTCTCAAAGTCAGAAATCATCTATATCTGGACACTATGTTAAGGGTAAAAAGATTTATAAATACCAATAGTGTTAGGACCTTTATACATATTTTCTCTTGTATCGTCACCTGCAATGTCTCTTGTAACTTTGTGAAGGTTGGTGTTAATATCACAATTCACAGATGAAGAAATCAGACCTCAAAGAGGTGGCAGGTCCACCCTAAGTATCCCAGCTATAAGGCAGTTCTGCCCTACCCCAGCCTGTGCTTCTCCCTGAGCTAAGACATTCATCATACACTGTGTAACAGGAAGGAAAGATTGTTCAAATAGGTCATAAATGTCATCATGAAGATGGCATTTGAATTATATCAAGCCAAAAAGAAGACAACTCAAAGAACAAACAGCAAGAACAAAAACCTTATGGTGAAAAATTACGTTGGTTCACGGAACAGCTGCCTTGTGCCAACCACTGTCCCAGAAGACAGGAAAATGTAGATAAACACGCCACTATCAGCAAGAAGTTCATGAACAGGTAAGACAGACAAATAGGTAAATTACTGATTGATATGATAACTCTTGTATCAGAGCTATGCCCAGAATGTCATAAGGCTTGGATGATGGATGCCTAACCCAGTTTAAAAGTAAATGGACAGCCTACATTGAGACTTGAAGAATGAGTAACCATAAGCTAAGCCAAGAAGCATGCAAGTGAGAGCATTCCGTGCAAAAGAAGTGGCATGTGCAAAGTTATGAAGGTGAAAGAGACCACGACCCATCGTCCAAGGTGCTGAAGGTTCAGAATTCCTGGAGGACAGATGGCTTTAAGGAGATAGCGTGAAATGATTTTGGCCTGTTGGCAGAGTCATAGCGCAATGGTTCTTTTGTGCTATGGTGAAGTGAGTGAAAGTTGCTCAGTTGTGTCTGACTTTTTGTGACCCCACGGACTACACAGTCCATGGAATTCTCCAGGCAGAATACTGGAGTGAGTAGCCTTTCCCTTCTCCAGGGGATCTTCCCAACCCAGCGATTGAACCCAGGTCTTCCACCCTGCAGGCGGATTCTTTATTAGCTATGGTAGGGGCTTGAATTCCACACTGAAAATGACTTGTTCTTTCATATATATTGGGCTTCCCTGATGGCTCAGATGATAAAGAATCCACCTGCATTGTGGGAGATCCAGGTTCAATCCCTGGCTTGGAAAGAGCCCTTGGAGAAAGGAATGGCTACCCACTCCAGTATTCTTTCGTATATATTATCGAACATTTCTGTCATGATTACTACCACAACAATGGTGACTATAATGGCAAGTAACGTCTAACATTTATGCTTCATATGAATAATCTAATTTAATCTTAAAAACAATATGATTAGCTGAATACCAGTATTATTATGTGTCATGCATTGTGTTAGTCTCTTTGGACAGAAAAGTGAGCAAGAAGTCATGAATGTAAATAGAGAAAGGCATTTGCAGATATGCATATTCAATGATTTTAGCAGGGATTTGGAGGATGGCATTGAAAAGGCTATCTGGCAAGATGAAACTGGTTATGAAATATCCACCATATCAGGCAAGATACTATGAAAGTTGGTTTTAAGGCAGAAGTGGTAAGGCTTAAGAAGAGGGAATAGATTTGAGAGCTACTTGAAAGCAATTTGGTTACCAATTAGATATGGAGGATGACGTATTGGGAGGAATCAAGAGTATCAAGCAGATTCTGGCACTAGCTTCTGTGTAGAGACAAGCCTGTTCTCCAAAACAGGCAAACTTCATACAGGAAGGTAATATGTTTACACTAGAAATGCAGATTTCAGAGTCATCATTTAGAGGGAGCATGTTTACAGCCATGTACATGTATGAAGTTGCGAATGTGGAAAAAGCAGTAAGAGGGATGATAAATTCCATTAAAGGAGCCATTAATCAATTATTGGGAGGGCTAGTATGTGAATGGCTAGAGTTCTAGAGCTGAGGGGCAACAATGTATATTTGGAGTTATCCATATATAAGTGAAAGTTGAACCTGTAAATGGAAATGAACTTCCTAAACAAAAGATTATGACTAGAGAGATGGGATGAAGATAGAATTAAGGAAAATATCTACATATACTGTTTGTAAAGATGAATGCCATTTTAATGAAGATATAATAAAAGACTCTTCCAAATATAAAAAAAAAAAAAGATAAAAAGAAAAGAAGATAGCATTTTGTTGATCTAATTAGACTCAGTTCTCTTTCAGGTCACAAGGTCCAAAAGCAAGAGACCCAGCTATAGCTAAATCCCATAACCTTGGCCTTCAGTTCAGTTCAGTTCAGTTCAGTCACTCAGTCGTGTCTGACTCTTTGTGACCCCATGGACTGCAACATGCCAGGCTTCCCCGTCCATCACCAACTCCTGGAGCCTACTCAAACTCATATTCATCATGTCAGTGATGCCATCCAACCATCTCATCCTCTGTCATCCCCTTCTCCTCCAGCCTTCAGTCTTTCTCAGCATCAGGGTCTTTACCAATGAGTCAGTTCTTTGCATCAGGCAGCCAAAGTATTGGAGTTTGAGCTTCAGTATCAGTCCTTCCAATGAATATTCAGGACTGATTTCTTTTAGGATGGACTGGTTGGATCTCCTTGCAGTCCAAGGGACTCTCAAGAGTCTTCTCCAATACCACAGTTCAAAGGCATCAATTGTTCGGTGCTCAGCTTTCTTTATAGTCCAACTCTCACATCCATACATGACTACTGGAAAAACTATAGCTTTCACTAGACAGACTTTTGTTGGCAAAGTAATGTCTCTGCTTTTTAATATGCTGTCTAGGTTGGTCTTAGATTTTCTTCCAAGGAGCAAGCGCCTTGGAAAAGAGTAAAAATAATGGATGAGTGTGATGAATCAAACTCCTGGACTTCTAACCAAAACTTGCTAACCAACTACAGACTCCCTTTCTAAACTCACCTCAAATTTCTAATCAAAATATTCATTTTTTGGATTCTTTTTGATATGAAAAGCAACTAGTTAAAGCTTTTAATTGACATTTTCAAGAACAAGTCATTGAATTTCAACTTGACGTTTCCAAATTGAACTGATATGTTAAAAATTAATCCCGTGGAAACCAGAAAAGCAGTCTCACATGTTACAGGGAGAAAAGACAATCTCAGCTTCACTTAGACTGAGAAAAATTTTTTTCTGTCAGAAATTTCTCCTTTTTAAGGAGAGATAATGGGTTAGAGATCATTTCCACAGTTGCTTATAATGCTATTATTGCCTAAGAAATAATATACCAAGACACTCCTGGTTGCTCTGTTAGCCACGCTTTCTTAACCCACTACCCTATCAAAGGAAAATGTTTAGTGTTCTTCAATTCATAAAGAAATAAACTTCTAACTTGTTGAAGGCGAAACCAAATATATATATATATATATATATAAAAAACAATACTTACGCTGCTATATAAACAATCATTTTTTTTTCTACTTTAGAGCAAAAGTACTGTATGGAGATAGTAATCAGCTGTAATTATTGCTTTTGAAAACTCAAGCTTTAAATCCCACGGAATACTTTAAAAATAAATGCAGAAAGCTTCATAAAATACATTTTCTCAATTCAACAAAGAAAAAAAAAATCAAACCAGTTAGGACACTCAAGTGTTATTTGCAGCAATCATGATAAGTCAATTTTGGCTTAAACCATGATTGTTATAAACACTCACAAAACATATTATTTACCAGATGGCAATCTTACTCAAGCAAACACATAAAACTTATGTTTCATTATTATCAAATAAGGGTGAACTTGCCAGTGGGATAACCTCCAGTAGTTAAACAAACACATCTCCATGAAACGAATGCCATGGTTTCCATCATCGGATAAGTATATAACATAAATGAACTATCTTAATATTTAGCAGCACTAGCTTATATTCAACAAACAAAGCTTGCAACAGAACACACATATGCAAGATGGCCTATATTTGTCTGCACTAGGACTTGTGCTTTCACTTTATTAACAAAAAAGTTGTTGAATTTTCGTGTTGAAAGAAGGAATAGCCTGAAATTATAACCTAAGTTAAAATACCTGTATTAAATAAGTATTCATTTATATTAGGAAATGCATAAAATAACCCTATCTCGTTAATGCAGCCTCTATCAAATACAATATAAGAATATATCAGCATCTATCATCCTCAGAATGTATACTATGAGTGTTATATTTTATGTTATAATATCACAGAAAAATGGCAGGATTCTAAAAGTCTATGTGTGATCAACATCAAATTATCACATCAGTATGTATGTATAAGTATGCTAGCCTGATTGGAAAGTGACCCTTTTTGTAAATGGAAATGTTTTTTAAGATCATAGAAATGTAAAAATGGCTTCAAAATTAGTTGTTTTAAATTGCATTTTAACAATTAAAATAGAATGAGGATTGAGGAGCTTCTTCAAGAGCTTATTTATTTGTTTCCTGGCCACAGCAGTACTCTCAAGCTGTCATTCAGAAGCTCCATTGCAAAATGAGGCATCAAGAACTTGTACAAGTGTGATGGGGGCCCTGAGGTATTATAGCACTGAGAATCATGGAAATAACCAGAAATTGAGACCATGGACAGAAACATCAGGACTGACTGAGAAGCAGAAAGGGTAGCTCTTGTCTCCTCACCTTCTCGGGTCCTCCAAAAGTAGAACACAGGCAATGTGGACTGAAATATATTAGAGTGTTTATATTCAAGAAGATGATAAAACGTCCTGATTGCCTCTCTCTGGGCTACCTCGCTCACTGCAGTAGCAATTTCTGGGTTTGACTTTTCATCTGAATTATTCGCTGCAGCAGAAGTTGATCTTTTTTCAGCATTCTGAATGCAAGCACAATTCTACCATGTAAAAACAACAGAAGTAGAGAAACAAATTCTGATCTTGGACAAGTCAAATGGATATATTAAATTAGAAAAGAATTCTGAAGACTTTCCTCATCCTCAAATTGTTCTCTAAAGCTAATAGTTAAGGTCAGGGACTTCTCACTGGATGATACCAAGATGAAAGACACTCTCCCCAGAGGAGGAGGCAGGCACTTCACTTGGCAGAACATTCCACCTTTGAAGGACAGATTGCCTTTAGATTGCAACTTCCTTGAGGTTCCTAGTCTTTCTCACTATTACATTCTGAATTGCACCTAAAACACTGAAGACTTGCAATGAATATTGGTTTGTGACAGACAAAATGGATCACTTACACTGTATTTCAGTACCAAAAACTTTAATGCACTCAAGCAGGGTCATTCCATCATGACCAAGGAGCCAGAGAAAAGACAAGATAGAGAGAGAACCTTTTTGACAGCCGTTCCTTCATGAGTGCTCTCCTAACTTGAACCAAAATTGAACTTGGTTCTAGAAACAACAATAAAAAGAGTATGTCTTTTTACTCCCTCTAATACTCTGATACATTTATTTCAGGTATACTTTTCTTTATAAAGTCTATAATACTCCTTTTTTGCTGTGTGGGAAAACAAACAAACAAACAAAAAACCCATGCAAGACATGTGGAAACTCATTCAAAGACCAATTTTTAAGTGACTATTTAAAATATATAATTGAAATGTGGACTTCTGTTAGTCCTTCTTCTTTTCCCCCAAATTAAATGCTGGTGGAAATATGTATACAACTGATAACCCAACCATAGCATCTAATAAAGACTTTTATTATTCATTGGTATTACAAACATATTTCCTTTGCATAATTAGGGTAGCTTCATTATAAGATCATTTGGAAAACCATCTCCCATAATTCCTACACCCTTATTACAGTCCCTCTCGGTCTGGTAAGTGATGAAAATGTTAGATGAGGAAGGAGCTTTCAGCCCTCACGAATCAGCCTACCACCAGTCACAGCACTGCCCTCCTCCTAGTGACAGGGTGGTAGGAAATTCTCTTTTAGATAAACACCAGAAGATGTGCTTTTAAATGAGCCATCTTCATATAAATGCCCAAGAAGTGCAATTATTTCAACAATTCTAACAGAATTTTCTCAATGGCAAAGACTGATATTCCTTATCAAAATGTGAAAAAAAAAAAAAAAACACATCATTTTATGGCTACAGAGAAAGAGAAATTGAACTTCTTTCCCTACACGCTTTCCTCCTTTGTGGACAGAAGGAACAGCATTTCTCTGTTACTGCAGCTTGAAAGTCCACAGTACACTGGGATAGGTTCTCACAGCAGACCACTGGGAAATACCATCTATATACATCTGTACCACTAGTTCTCATATACATCCCTCGGTGCCCCTGGTTGATAATGTGATATTTCCCTAGATAAGGAAAGGCACAGAGCCATGACCCGTTTAAGCAGAAGGACAGCATGCCAATTTAAGTTCCAATCTGCCATGAAGGCAGGGTACAACAGTCATTCTTCAGCAACAAATTCAAGGTTAGAGAGCTCTGGTAGTCAGAATCTGAGGGCTCTCTCTGAACTTTGGCAAGAGCTTCCCTGTTACAAGAGCATGAAATTCACTGGTGCTCAAAAAAGTCCAAGTGTGGAAAGTTCTTCCCTCTTTCCTCTCTCCATCTGTGAAAAGGGAACACATGGGAATCAGCGTTAGATTCAGACTCTAATCTCATCCCTGCCATTTCACAGCAGGTCAGTTTCACTGAACTTCAACTTCCCCACCTGAGAAATGGGGACAATATTCATACTCATTTCATGGGAACACTTGAGGATACTGTATACTTTTACCATTGAGAACACAATTATGATTTATTAATGTCAGCACTATAGGGTAGGGCTATTGTTTTCTTGGCATATTTAGAACTAGAAAAATCAGAAAAATAATTCCTACTGATTTCATAACAAGCATAGAAATACAAAGCTGAAAAACTGGCCACTTGTAATTAAGCAGCTCTACGCTCTCTAATTTTTAGAGTACCATACAATATTGTAACTCTTTACTTTTATTAACTGCCAAAATCAATCTGCAAACCCATTTTCTCAATACTCTGGAACAAAAAGGACAGGATTTTTTTTCCTTAGATGCACAGATGCAGTTTCATCTACATGCATGCATTTTCAGAAGCATTATTTAAGCCATAGTGCATATAATGAACAAACTGAAATCATATCTTTGTCCCAACTCAATTACAAAATGAACTCATAACTTAGAGCCCCGCAATAAATATCTATTTCCAATTTTAGGCTGATCATTAAATATGGTTCACACTAGGAATCTGTTAAACAAAAGAATGTTAAAATTCACTTACATCACTTAGAGCATATTGATTCTGATGACTATTAATCCACATAAAACAAGTGGGACATCTACAGAGACAACATATTTCAGGAAAATTCCACTCAACTCTCACGAACTGCTGGCTGTTTTCCCTGTAGTTCTGCATATGTCTCTCCTCCTTTCTGTCCCTCTCTCCCCCAACATTACCCCCATGCGTGCCTTTACTTCTTCCTCAGCAACACCCCTTCTTTTCCTCTTGGACAATGGTGTTCATTTCCTTTCATCATCCTCTTACCCACTAAATTTTACTCTCTGGGAAAGAAGTGGAATAAACGACTCACATACAGATATGATTAGTGATAAAGCTCCAAAAATTAGAAATCCCAAGGGCAATGGCATTTTAATAGACAATATTCATGAACCTCGTAAAATTCTCCTTTATCTACAAACCCCTGGAAAAAAAAAAAAAAAACAGTTTTGAGATGTTAGCAGCTCTGTTATTTTTACCAAATGAGTCATTATTTGCAACTCTACTTTCTTATCTGTGAAATAAGACTGAGTGCTATAGAGTTTCTAATAGTCAACCATCCTTTAAACAAAAAAAAAAAAAATAGTAATGTCATATGGTTTAACTCAATAGCTTGGGGGTTATAAACAAATAGTTTGAAAGGTTCATCAGATTAGCATAAATGCATCAAGGAGGAGTTTTGAGAAAATCAAGGAGTACTGGGGTCTATAGGAACCTCAGAACACATGCCTCCTTGGAAGAGATTTAGACTAAAAACAAACAAATAAACAAACTAGCAAAGATCACTATGTCAGTCAAACTAAAGGATGCTGAGGTGAAGGCTGGTGGAGCACCAGTGTGAGAAGGTAAAATGATGATTACAGAGAGTCTCTCCAGCTCCAGCCTTCTGTGAGCCCTAAAGTTCTTCTGGCTAGTGAAGATAAGGTCTTAAAGATATTAACTTCATTCTTCTGCCACCATTGAGACATCACTGACGAGCTATATTATAAGGCAATAGCTGCAATAAGGAACATGTGGCTGTTACCCATGCAAATACAAGCCCTTGGACAAGAACTACCATGATAAAGAAACTAGAAAGCAAGAAAACAAGTCAGTATGAATGAAAAAGGAAAGTCAATAAACTGCTGAGTTTTCCCCATGACAAATACAGAAGCCATGGAACTCTGCTTTACCTTCTCCATTCTAGAAAAGGACACACTTTTCATCTTTAGTCATGAAAAAATACATGGAGACTCAAACATACTATCATTTATAGACAACAACAATTTAATCTGAATTTTAAAACTAGGTAGAAAAGTAACCAAAGGTTTCTTCCGCTTTTAAAAAGTATCTTTTATGGATTTCATATACATCATACAAGAGCTCCTCTTTCTCATTCTTAGCATTTGCTGCACAATAAACAGAAAATCCAAGCCACACAAGAATGCAGATGCCACCACGTGAGATTGGTTAGATTAAATGCATACTTTTAATGGGTTATAGGTTTAAAAAATCAATTTTACCCACTTGAGTCAATTCGTGGAAGTCTTAATATTGACCATGTTTACTCAACTGTCTGCCACATATATCTTACAGCTATTTATAAATATATGTATATTAGCACCCTGTCTTTAAAAAAAAGTGGCTTAAATTTTTTTTTTTTTTTGCTTTTCTTTTTTCTTTAATGGGAAAATGTCACTAGATCAAAATGTCTGTAAGTATAGTATGTAGATCTTTTAAGAACATTTACTGAATGCACGTAGAGGAACTATCATAAACAATACAGAGGAGTCTTAAAGGTGTATTTCTTACAATAAAAAGGTAATATACTTCAAAGTTTTACAAAGGCAAAGAGAAACACATTTCTTCATCTTTTATTTCCTGCTTGCCTAAGACTTTGTACATGAGCAGATTTAGGATTTGATTCCATTTCAAAACCTATATAAATCTGGTCATTTTACTTCTAAGGACTTCTGAGCATTGGAGTTATACAATGCTGATAAAGTGTGGTAAATTTTGAACATATTTTTGCTAATGGGATAGACAAAGAAGGCACTATTAAGATGCATAGTAAAATTTTAAAAGACTAGAAGTTTCTGATTCCTTGGTTATATTTTTAAGTCCTAAAGGACATCAAATCCCCAAACAAAATATATTTGTTTGGTTTATCTTGCTTTTAAGCAAGGGTGATTATAAAATATGGATGTCTAGAATCTATACACATTCTGCAGAAATCACTTGCAATCTAATTGAAAGCATTCTTGGAAGATTTATAATAAAATTTATGATAGTGATTCATTGCTGTCTTATATCAAGCCTCACGTCTTACACAGAAAAGAATATATGTACTCATAAAGAAATAATTGTACTTTACAAAATAGCTCTTTTTATAAGCAATTCACTGATTGATTCAATCAGATGTGTAATTATCAATATGAAATATCTCTGGCATAATGAACTTAAAATCATTTCAGAACCTTAATGGTTTCCACTCAGTATAAACCCTTGCACTCTGTTGGATCTTCTCACTAGTATTTCAAACATGGAGTAGCTTTACCATGGGGTAGTAGCTGATCATCTCAGACTCAAAATATACAGTGTCTGGACTTGCCTGGTGGTCCAAAGTTTAAGAATCTGCCTGCTAATGCAGGGACACAGATTCCATCTCAGGTCCAGGAAGATCCCACATGCTGCTGAGCAACTAAGCTTGTGCGCCACAACTACTGAGCCCACACTCAGAGCCTGCGAGCCCCAACTGCGAAGCCCACGAGCCTCAACTCCTGAGCCTGTGAGCCTCAACTCCTGAGCCTGTGTGCCACAACTCCTGAAGCCTGTGCACAGAGAGCTGGTGCTCTGCAACAAGAGAAGCCACTGCAGTGAGAGGCTTGTGCATCACAGCAAAAAGTAGCCCCCACTCGCCCATCTAGAGAAAGCATGCACGCAACACAGACCCAGTGCAGTCAAAAATAAATTTTAAAAATATATACCTATACACACACACACAGTATCTAAAATGAGAAAGATAATGCTGAAATTTTCATAGATTTGAAAAATCCAAGGATAGGAAAATGTATAAGCCAGGTGAAAACTCCAATTTTACAGAGAACAGGTGAGTGATGAGACTGTGTTGGTCTGAGACAACAGGAGGCCCCATGGTCCATCTCAAGGGACAATAGCTACTTTCCTCTCCCAGGCTTGTCATTTAGAAAGGTTAGATCTTCTAAGTTTTTCAAGAAAAGCTGGAATTCTGGATTTTGTGAATCCTCCCCACTTATTAGTGCTGACAACTAATTCAAAAATTATAGAACCTAAAAGGAACAGACAAACCTATCTGGAGTTCATGGCCTATCTCTAGGTCACAGGTCATAGCGACTCAGTCCAGAGTTTCTGACTTGCATCTCATTACATTTCTGCCAACTGGCTCTTGCCTGGGTTTGAACATTCCTATGACAAATGCAGCACTCCTCAATCATAGTCCATATTTTGGACAGCTCTTCCTTATTCTGAGTCAGAATTTGTCATCATTGTTTCTAGAGTCACCCCTCAGCATCATAGAAACCTTCTTCGACATGAAAAGCTTTCAAATACTTGAACATCCAAATACATATCTGGATGAATGATTAAACATCTCCAAAAATATATGTATGATTTTCACTATTAAAGGATATCTTTTTAGATATAAGTCCAATCTTTCTTCATATAGGTTAATAATGAAATCAAAAACAAAAAGAGCGTCAGATTAAGTGTTGGAAAATATGAAGCATATTGTTAAGAGCGATTTTGCCAGTGGCTGGGAAAAACAGTGCGGAAGAGAAGGACCTCACTGGAGGCTGATGCAATTCTCTATGTCGTCCAGATCCTGTACCATGATGAGCTCATCCCTTTACTCAGGTCAGTGCATCAGTGCTTGTGGACAGTGGCCCTGTCCATTTCCTCACTTTATAATTCTGAAATGCTACATCCCACTCCTTTATCCTCAATCAATTGCTCTCATAAGCACATCCAATTCAAAATTCCACTTCTGGGTTTCAATCCTCCATGGACCCACAGCCGTCTACTCCACATCCTTTCTCTCTGGCTAATCTCTTCAAACCACCTTCCCCTCCTGCTTCTTCCATAGAAACTTGTTCCCTTCCTTCCTTACCTTTTGAATAGTCTTCCAATAAGTTTCCATTTATCACCATTTCTCAGTTGCCCATCCCCCAATTATTATTCCACACAAAAGATTTCCAGCGATAATTATTGGAGATATTTTAGAAAATAGTTGTGTAATACTATTCATTTGCCACTTGTATTTAGCTGTTGAAAAATCCACATTGCAAATAAGTAGCATTGTGCTTTTTTTCCCCCTCAGAATGTGAAAATGTGATTTTGTGACAGTTTTGTTAGGGGTGAGAATTTTGCCTTCTTTTCCCCTTCATGAAATGGTCTCCAGTGTTAACATTGCCTATGAAGTGAGTAAAGGCCCTTGAGTTAAAACAGCCATATCGTTTCTTTTTGTAATCAAGGAAAGAAGGATAAGGTGAAATTTCCCTCAAGTGCTAAAAAGACAGCAGTTTATTTAAAGAAAGTATTTACACTCTTCGCTAATTACTTAGGTGTGCTCACACTGATACAAGCACAGAACTGTATACCCTTCAACCATCTCCAATATATCATTAAATTAAACTCATAAAGAAATGTGAGTTTAAATCAGGAATATGCTTCAGCAATCAGGACTATAATACCATTGGATTTTCTCACATTTTTTAACAGAAGAAAAGAAAACTAATAGAGTTTTCCTCAGAGGCAAGGAACATTTATCAACTGGGCATATATTCTCAGAATAAATATAGCATGACTGCTCGCCCTTGATTGAAGTTTTGAAGCAAAGAAAGTATCCCATTATTCTGTCTATTTTACCTAGTAAAAAAGAATCTGATTAACAGAATAATACAGACTGACTAATATAGAGTAAGAACTTTAAACTATCCTTCCCAGATTTAGTACTGGAATATTCTGGCCTAGATTCTTTTCTAAATTTTCTACATCTTCAAGGAAATCTCTCTCTTTTTTCTTTCTTTCTTTCTTTTAATGCATATTTACCAAGTGTTGTCTATGTGTCAAGAACCATAGAAGGCATGAGGGTGAAAGCAAAGAACAATAGAGACATGACTTCCACCTTCATGGTATATTTAGTTACACTGCGTGATAAGTACTGGATAAAGGAGGATAGTGGAGTATACTAAGGGCAGAGAGCAGAAGAACCTGGAAGGTTGGTAGATGCTTCCTCTAGGAAATGAAAGGCAAAAATTAATCATTCATATGGGGAGGGGTAGAAATTTCAGGGGTTAGGGAACAGAACATGGGAAGGCTCTGGGTGAGGAAAGAGCATGGGCCCTGAAGGGTCTGGGATTCAGAGAATAAGCAGGAGAGAGGTTCCAGCTCTGTCATTCAGAACTTTAGAGTGTGTTAAGGATTTTGATATTTCGATTTAAAGCAGTATGAAGTTAATTAGAAAAAGGAAATGAAAATAATTTGAAAGAAGTATGTGGGAATATCAATTAAGAGAGCATGTGGTAAAGGAGAAGAGATCATGGTAGCTTCATCTAGAACAATGAGACTGTAGGAGAGAAGAGAGAGTCAAAAGAATTTTAGAATGTAAGACCAACAGGAATGGTAAACATTTGGAGATGGGAGGCAGGAGACAGTATGCAAGGTTGCCTTAGGGAAAAGTGAAAGATTCTGTTTGGGGTGGGAGGGGTGATGAAATTCAACTTTGGAGAGATTGAGTTTGCCTGTGAAACAGGGGGTATGGGATGAGTCTAGAGGGACTTCCAGGCTAGAGAAATACAGGTCATCACTGTAGAGATTCTATTATAATGCAGACAGTACTTAAAGCCAGGGGCATAAGTAAAATTTCCTGGGGCATTGGGGTGGGGTGGGGGAACACAGCTTGCAAAGAAAGACAAGGACAGAGCTTTGAAACTCAAGTATTTAAATATTATGGAGAAAGGAGTGAGTTGACACAGGCAATTGAATATAAGACTTATAGGAAAAAAAAAAAATTCCAGAAGATGTGGCATCATAAGCCAAAAATAAGTTGTTCATTTAGGACAGAGGAATACAATGTCAAAAGAGGCTGAAGGGTCACAAAAAATGAAGCCCGAGAATTCACATAGGTTATCATCAGGCCTTCTGTGAGCTGAGTTGACTCAATGATGCAAACTCAAGTAGAGCGTGTTGAAGGCTAAGGAAATAAAGACAGTGTAAAAAAAAAAAAAAAAAAACTGAGAGGAAACAGGTAACTAAGCCTCACATAATATTCTGGCCATGTCTGGGAGTGTCCTAACTTCTGAAATCTCAGGAAAAGCAAAACTACCATTGCACACACTGTCACAGCCCCAGTCTCCCAACTCCGTCTCCCTCTCCATCCTGCATCACCTCTCCCACTCAGCAGAAACTCCTATTCCAATCTCTTCTTCCAGCTTTGCGCCCACTCACTTCTCTCGCCTACACTTTACTCTTTAGACTCTAAGTATCTGAGTAACAGTAGACTCTGTCGGCAATTTCATAGGCAGGGGACACTTTATAATGTGATTGTTCAGACACATTTAACTCATGAGCCTCACAGTTCAAACAACTGATGGCTGATAATTTCTTAAGAAAAGGCGGAAGGACTTGATTTTTTAATGTAATAGGGAGTTAAATAAAAAATGTCACCATTCACTTGTGCTACCTCAACCATAACTGTACTGCATTGAAACTGTCCTTATCTATTCAATAACTAACTGTATCTTGTCATGTAAAAGCTCTGACATGACAATTAACATCTCTGTTATTCTGCAAGTAAAATTAAATCACTCACTAGTAAAACAGAATAAAGACAACCAGAAAAGGCAGATATGTCACCTATCTTTTTCCCCCCATTCTATCCCCA
Organism: Bison bison bison; assembly: GCF_000754665.1. Classification (NCBI taxonomy): domain Eukaryota; kingdom Metazoa; phylum Chordata; class Mammalia; order Artiodactyla; family Bovidae; genus Bison; species Bison bison. The sequence goes on along the minus strand of NW_011495046.1, from coordinate 2,243,708 downwards.
TGTGCCTTTTTCCTCTATAACTTACAGTGAGAGTGGGGGCAAGGGAGACTTTAGACATTTGTCCCACAATGTAATAGAGGAGTCACCAAAGTGTATTCAGACCTATCAAATTTTCCTGCCTGTTGGAAGGAGACAAGTGTAGGCAGAATATTATACACCAAGCCCAACACAGTTCACCTTGCCAAAAGCCCCTCCTGGGTCCTTCCCAGTATGGCTTCAAGGACTGAGTAAAATGTACTCAGGACCTACCTTTTCCAGACACTGCAATAGGTATGCCCTGCACACGCCCTCCACAGGTGATCAGCTGGTATTTCTGCTCCCATCTTCTAGATATGGCTAAACTAAAGAAGTTAATTTGTCCAAAGTCAGCCAACCATTAAACAGATAATGGCTAAATGTCTCCAGAAGTACCAGGCTTTTTACTTCACCATGCTGTCTTCCTAAGTGAAAGTTATTTTCAAACTGAGGGAGTATATCAATGTGAATTAATAAATTATATATATGTATATTCTAAGATATATATATATATATACTATATATAATACTATAATACTATATGTTTATATATGTTTATATTAATATTATATGTCAATATACTACAATATATATTCTATATGTCAACATAATATACTATAATATATATTTATATATACACATATATATGTATATATATATTCTGTGGGCTGTATAGTGTCAGGTTTAGGAACCATATTTCTTGGGTTCAAATCCCAGCTTTGTTTCTTACTAGCTATGTGACTGTGTAACCTTGACATTGAGTGAGTTATTCAACCTCTTTGTACTTCAATTTCTTCATCTGTAAAATTATGATATCAGTGTTCCAAACTCACAGTTCTTGTGAGGATTAATACATACATACATATGTGTGTGTGTTTAAAAACCATAAATTAATAGCAAACACCATAAAAGTATTTGCTAATATCATCATATTATGAACCCAAATTAATGGTCAGTACCTCTAACTCCCTAGTGGCTCAGAGGTTAAAGCGTCTGCTCGCGATATGGGACACCCAGGTTCAATCCCTGGGTTGGGAAGATCCCCTGGAGAAGGAAATGGCAACCCACTCCAGTACTCTTGCCTGGAGAATCCCATGGATGGAGGAGCCTGGTAGGCTACAGTCCACGGGGTCGCAAAGAGTTGGACACGACCGAGCGACTTCACTTTCACTTTCACTTCTAGCTCCAGTGGCCATAGGTTAAGATTCCTAGAATGGTCCATTAGATTTGTAAAAAGAAAACAAGACAAAACTTTTCATTCTATGCAGTTAAAATAACCATGCAGGCCAGAAATTTGCAACTCCAGCTGTGCATTCAAATCACTTCCAAAGCTGGGAATGTTGGGAATGCTGGCCTTAGTTCTAAAGGATCTGGTTGAGTTGTTGTGAAGGAGGGCTTTGGAAGGTACATTTTAGCACTCTCCACCTGCGGTACCACTATGGGTGAGACCTACTAATGTAACATTGAAAAATATCCACTTTCATTGTAACTGGAAAAAATCAAATTAAAATAGTATGTTTCCTTTCTTTAAAAAAAACCCAAGAATGTGATCCACCAAAATCTTGACAGTATTTATCTTACAGTGGTAAAAGCTTGGGCAATGTTTACTTTCTGTTTTACTTTTTATGAAATCTTTTAATTTTTATGAACCGTTTATATATTCATTCCACTTACCTGTTTTGGTACCACAAGCTTGGCACTATTTTAGGCACAAAGATGTGACCAAGAACAAAACAAAGTCTCTTCACCTCCAGGCTTACAATATTAGGGCAGGAAGCAAGGAATAAAGAAAGAAAAAAATGGAACATAAGGTCAACCTGTGATATATGCAATGAAGCAACAGAGAAAGGTGATGGAAGGCAACTCCTGGGCTCACAGGGAGAAAACCTTCCAGAGAACTGATTTCTGAGCAGGACCTGAATAAGGCCCCAGCCATGGGGCCCCTCCCCAACAGGGAGAAGAGAATGAAAATTCCAAGGTCCTGAGAATAAAAATCAGACTAATAAACATAAGGTTATCTCATTTAGGTGAAAAAAGAAAAAAAAAATTTCAAGACCCTAGAATGTTCCCAAGTCCTGGACGGACCTCCATCATCAAACTGGCCTCCGTGACACTCTGAATATCAACTATGAAATGAGGGGTTGGCCCTGAGCTTCTACCCTTGGTTTTACAGCACTAGTTTCAAAAGCAAATTATACAGGGGCTAGGACAGTTTTCTTCACTCACTAGTATCTCAGAGGAAAACGTGACTCAGGGTCACTACTTTTCCACGTCAAGACATAGCTGCTGGATGCCTGCACTGTGCCCAGCAACTGAGGGCTGCCAGGCGTGGAAGAGAAGCAGGAAACCTGTTGCTGGCTATTGTTAAGCAAACTCAACAAAAATGCTACATGTCTGGAATCAGACATGCAGAGACTGCAATACTGAGTGCAGTTCAGGCCAAAACTGCTGCACATGCAGATGACCTGGGAAGAAGGGAACTCAGACAGTGGGCTCAGGAAGCCATGAACGGGTAAAAATTAAGGAAGTAAGGACTGTCATCGATTGACCCCTCTAGTCTCCTTTTGCCTAAATACATTGTTTATTTGTTTTTAGTTCAGATAAAGCAATAAAAGTGCCATGGTCATGAAAAGCCCTACAAGAACAATTTTGAGACATTTTCCATCACAAGGAATACTGATACTCTCAAGGTCATGAAAGGAGAATGATGTCATGGATGTTAGGACATTTAAGGACAGGAAATACAGCAGGGCCGGACTTTAACTTGGAAACCAAGAGGCAGTAACAGAGACGACTCCTTCAAACCTTTAGGGCCTGTAGGGTTTCACCTTACTTCTCTGCTCATTTGATCTAGCCCCTTGGCTCAGCTGTTTCAAAGCCCTTTATGACTTCAGTGGGCATGTGATAACAGGAAAGTGGTCCTAGCACTAATTCTATATGACCCTGACCTTTCATATCAAGGGTATATCATAAATGGCAAATACCCTCTGCTCCTGCTTCTAATTCTCTAAAAGAAAAGGCCTGATTGACTTGGCCAAGCCTTGTTGTAAACCACTAGGCTGAACATGGTCAGGAGGCCACCTGGGTTCTAACCACCTGTGACAGAAGGTGGGCCTTTAGTAGGCATACAGGGGTAGGGCAGTCAAAGAACCCTGTCTAGTTCTGAAGAAAACAGCACCGTAATTCTTAGAATGTGTAAAAAGATCTGCTGGCCCTCCCAGGCATTTCTAAGAAAGGTTAAGAACCTCGTAGTTTATGCCACCAGTCACCATCTGCTCTGGTCTAAAGGGTTTCGAGGGACAGATTTTAGGGATTCAAGGGACTTCTATGGAGAAGTTAAAGGAACAGTCTCAGAGAACTAAAAAGTTCCCTTACTAGAGTTTAAACCAAATTTCCTCTATCCAGATGGCTTCCAAGGCCAAGAGGGAGGGAAGGCCTGCTGGCTTTTTATGTTGGTCTTGATTGTTGTTAATGATCCCCAGCTGTAAGGCTCCCACATCTCTTTAACCTCTCTCTGGTTGGCCTCACATCTCTTCATCTCTTGCAGAGAAAATGGAACACTAAACACAGCACCCATTTCCCCAACAGAGCGTGTTCTGCACAACACAAAGAGGTTAGCCCCCAAATGGATCCCAAGTCCTGCTCAGTTAGAATCACCAGGACCTTTCATTCATCTTGGAAGAAGCTGGCCTCCGCAATCTCATTCCTGGAGGTGACCTGGAGTCATGCCAACTGCCAGCAGGAGAGCGTGGGCAGGTGGGCACCTGTGGCCCATGGGAAGAGGGCTCTCTCTTGGATGTACAGAATCACTGCCAAGCAAGAGCATAATTTTCAGGGATGAGCTATGCAGTAGGGATTCTGCTTCTGAAATTGGACTCTGGGCCACAGGAATTTGCTTCCCAGGAGTGTGCAGCTAAAGTAGCAATGCATTCTCTTATTCATGCATATAAAAACCTTTTCCTGAGTTGGCTATAGATTGCCAACACTATAGAGGCAGGGAGCACAGAACTAAAACAAGTCACTGTGTGAAGGAGCTCAGAGTCTGGGCAGGGACATAGGGTTTGCCTTCCCCACACCATATGGAAGGTATGCATAGGTGTGAGTGTCACAGAGGAGAAACGTTCAGCTCAGGTTGCAGGGAGCTCTCTGGGAAGGCTTCCTGGAAGAGGGGGACACATAAAATGCATTTTGAAAAATAAGTAAGATCCAACCAGGTTATGTATGAATGAACAATTAAAGGAGAGGAGACTTCCAGGCCGAGGGAGCATGTGTGCAAAGGTGCAGAGGCATGAGGTACGAGTACAGCACGGGAGAAGAACTGTGAACCTTTCTTAGGGTACATATGGTGACCGGAGAAGGATGGGTCAAGGACTGCGGCTAGTCACAGTGTTGTATGCCATACTAGGGAGCAAGGCTTTATTCCAATATGAAATCCACTTCTAAGAAACTGTTTCTGACTGAGTAAGTGCTAGTCACTGACCTTTCTGACTACCCCCATACCAGACTATTCATTGAAACATACAAGCTAGATAATTATTAAGTGCTTTATTTATGTTTTGTTTTTAAATGTTTCCTGTGTAATTTGGTTCTGCCTAATCATAATACTAAACACAGGAGAGAATGGAACCCTTTTCTCTCATCCCACAAATAGTAAGCAATGGACAAATAGTTGTCAAAATGAATTGAAAATGTCCTTGAGAGGAGACTGCTGCCCCATTAGCAATGACCAGTAGAAGCTTTAAACTTCTTTATTGAAAACACTTCATTCATCCTCCCCACACATACACACTTTAAAACACATCCACCAAATCTGCCCAGTAGCATTCCAATCCTCTATCCAAGGGTCTTAAGCCTGGTCCAAATGAAATGCCCCCAAGTCCAGGTGAACCTTTTACTCTTGGATTTTAAAAATGGACCAATAAAGAAAATTTAATTTGCAGGCACGGAATCAAGTTTCTTTGTTCTTTCATCTCATTCCGGGCCAGAGGGAGCAAGATCCTCCTGGTGCCTTTATTAGAGTTCTTAAGAGGATGAGGAGAGATCTGAATCTTAACCCTAAAGACCCCAATCAAGAGAGAACAGCCCTGGTGGCATCCAGGCCGTGGGGAACAAAGGCAGGCTTGCAAGCAGGCAATGATGTTTCGGTCCACCCAGTATGACAGCTGGTCCACACCACTTGCCATGCCTGCACCATCCAGCCTTGCTCTCCTTTCTTCCCAGCCCAACACCTTGGTCCTTCTCCCCCTAATCTCCTACCTCCTGATACCTCTCCAATATTCTATTTAACAAAGCTCTTCTGTCTATCTTTTGTTAAAAGACACAAATACACCTTTAACTGCAAACACAATAGATAAAACAGGATATTGCTGGTTGTAGATACAGAGGTGGTTATGTAACTAATACATCTTACTCTGGACAGTGTTTGTGTCCAGACTCTTGTTTTAATTAAGCCCTCTATATAAAAGAGAATGTGTTTTGTGTCTATCTGATTCCAATGCCTTTTTCCTCCTAACATACCAAAAGAAATTTCAAAAGAAAAGCTGTAGATTCATGTAAACGTTGTGTTGAGGCTGGTCTATATTTCTAGCATATCTTGCATTTATACCAAAAGGAGAAAACAACTAAAACAAGGAAGGGAACTAACCTATTTCAAGAACTTCACACATGCTAGTACTTTACACATATGCTAATTCACTTACTTCTAACATCTCTAGGAAGGCCTTTGATACCCAGGATAAAGATGAAGACATTGAGATCAAATCATTAAGTGACATTCCAGATTGAGACCCAGACCTGTCTGACTTCCAAAGTCTGCTCCTTTTCCCGTACCACATGGCAAATAAAAGGCAGATGCCACTCCCATCTAAACATTCACCTCCTGTCAGAAAGCATTGATTACATGCCTATACCACTCCCCACGACTTTAGAGGCCACAGGTACAGAGTGGGGACGACAAGGAAGAAAGGGGGGAAAAGTCCCCATTTCCAGGCCACAGGAAACAGACTATTTGTATACAAAAGCCAGAGCATGTAAAGTAAAATAGAAGTGCTATTTCAAGTCACACATCAGCCTTGCCAAACGGACGGTTATAAAAATTCTGTCCAGAGAGTTGCTGAGATTTTGCTCAAATGCCAAAAGTCGGTCTGTTAAAAAATCACACCCCTGGGACAGTCTACAATCCCTCCTTGACTCCATGTCATGTTTCCTCAGTTTACTTCCAGTCAAAATGCAGATTTTCCCCACTGCTCCCAGGGCTGAAGGTCAGCCTAGCCAATGAACATCAAGCTGTCTGTTTTCCCTGCCATCAACAATGGTCAGATAACAAAATGCAGGTTCTGATCCTGGCATGTTTATTGTTGGTGATGATGTATAAACTGATGGCCGACAGCTTCATTTTCTCTAAGCTGGGAAGGCACTGCTGGGAGAATTGCGGAAGAAAAAAACTTTCGATTTTGACTAGGAGTAAAACAGTTGGATAAACA
>NW_011495046.1:2231612-2237111 GCF_000754665.1 Bison bison bison | reverse complement strand
ATGGATGTCAGAGTGCATAATGCAACTGCATGAACCCAGATGGGACTAGAGAACACACAGGCAGGGAGAGAATGCATGGAACAGAGATTCAGGCGTGGATTTATAACCCTCTGTATTCTTAAGAGCTCTGAAATATTAGAATGGAGCTTTGACTAAAAGGCAAAGAGAAAAAGGCCTTGAAAATGAACAGTCTTTCAAACTTTATTGTTTTTGTAAAATAAAGCAAGATCAAAAACTAAAAATTACTAAGTAATATTGGCTCTACAAGTGTATGCAAAGGCCATGGAGCACTCAGGGTGATGACAGAAGATGAGGAGTTGAAATAGAAAACTGGCTGAAGCATGCTTTTAAGACAGTGACAGCTGAATTAGAACATTAGGTGAAGTGCAAATGGACACTTGACGAAAGTTTTCATTGTAGCTCTGTCAGAACACACAGGATGAGTTATTTAAACTGTTCTAGGCCTGAGTTTCCTTTAGGACCTTTAGTGGTTCTTCCTCACACTTAGCTCAGATGGTTTACCCCAGGCAAGCAAACCAGTCTCAGCCTTAGTTCTTGCTATTGAAGGAGATGAGCTCCATCTTCTTCAGTTATTATATTTTCTGACCAAGTCTGGAGTACAGAGTAAAGTAAGATAGCACAAACTATAGCCAAAATTTTCTTCTCTGCACAGCTCCTTAGAGCAGTGTTTTTATTTAGGCTTTCATAGATTACAAACAACTTTGATATCCTGATCAAGGAAAGGGAACTTCTTCCTGATTGAAAAAACAAAAAAACAGCTCATATATTCAAAAGGCCAAATATAATTCTAATTTCCCAGAAACTAATGGAATTCATGAATCCCAGACCAAGAAGCAATAAAAATTCACTGGGTTTCATGAGTACCATCAGCTAACAGCTTCCTCTTAGCCCCATTCACCTGTTACTGAATTTATTTACATACTCTACATGCTGCTGCTGTTGCTGCTAAGTCGCTTCAGTCGTGCCCGACTCTGTGAGACCCCATAGACGGCAGCCCACTGGGCTCCCCCGTCCCTGGGATTCTCCAGGCAAGAACACTGGAGTGGGTTGCCATTTCCTTCTCCAATGCATGGAAGTGAAAAAATAAAGTGAAGTCGCTCAGTCATGTCCGACTCTTAGCGACCCCATGGACTGCAGCTCACCAGGCCCCTCCGTCCATGGGATTTTCCAGGCAAGAGTACTGGAGTGGGTTGCCATCGCCTTCTCCGATACTCTACATAACTAATACTTATAACAAGATTCCATGGCTTTAGCTGTTGTTTTGCAACCTCTAATAAACACAGAGAATGAGAAAGCCTCTTTTTCTCCTCCCATTTTGGAGTTCTTATGTTTCTGCTACCTACAGTCTTTACACTCCACAGGGAAAAGAGACACATTAGGAGAGGTTTCAAATATTCTTAGACCCACAATGACTATTTTCCTGTGCTTCATTCTCTGCCCTTCACCAGTCCTTGTTCTTTATTCTCTAATTAGACATCCAGATGAATCAGCCTTCATCTAAGTTCTACCCACCTTAATCAATGCCCACCTCATCCCTCTTCTCTCGTGCAGTGGTTCCAACCCGTTGGCCAGCAGCATTAGTCAAAATGGAGAAGAAAGATGAAAAGGGCCACAGCACCTCAGCAGGAGGGTGAGGCTCTCCCTCAGGAATCTGAGAAGTTGCGGCCAGTAGAATTGTTTGAGACCAATTAAGTCAATGTTGCTTTGGCTCCAAGACAGCATTTACTGCTGGAAGAAACTGTCAGCTTAATTTGTGGATGAGGTCAGCTGGCTCAGAGCCAGAAATACTAGCTCCCCAAGTGGAGGGTCAATACGGAGAGAGGTGAAATTAATCCCCTTTTTCCCTGCAGTTGTGGCTCAAGGTTCAGGATGTGCTGAAGCCTTTCATTCAGGGATGAAGTGTGACCCTTCAAGGCTGTTTAGATCAATAATGAAGCTCAGTATTCATTAATGGAAATAAGAAGGGCACATGCTACAGTAGATAATTTTCTAACTGGAATCTGAACAACCCTGGACTCCTCACTGTATTCAAGTCAGGGACAAGCACAGACCATCTTCAGGCATATACTTCAATGAGCTCTTTTTCGGACCTTGCTCTTCAAAGCGTGGCTTTGTTAAAAATGTAGAATCTTGGGCCCAATCCCAGATCAACTGAGTCAGAATCTGCATTTTGAAAAAGAGGTAAGTCATATGCACGTTGCAAGTTAAGAAGCACTTTATAGAACCCAAAGAAGATAAGACTATTTTCAGAGAACTCTCAACAACCCAGACTAAGTCATTTTCTCATTTGATGGATGAAAATAAATGTGATTAGTTTGTTTCCGTGGTGAGAATATGGCTTTTCAAAGATGAGAACAGAGAAAAAATGTGACACCTAGATGTTTCTTCTAAGCACCGGATACATGGGTGTAGGTAGTTGCTTTTGCCTCAGCAGCACAGAGAAGGCAAGAAGATTCCTAGTTGCAAGCAGAAAAAGAATAAAACCATAGCAGATCGCTCTGAAGTGAAATTTGTTGGGAGATGGGGATTCAGTTACTTCAATTATTTTTATCCCACTTTAGGTTTCAGAAATCTCTCTTCTAATTAGTGTCTGTGCAGGGTTTCCAGGTGTGATCAACGGTGATGGAGCTGTGTGATCGAGGACCTGCTCTTCATTCATCACAAGGCCCATAGATTATAGCAGATCTAATAGACAGTCAGACATGATATGTTGTCCATGGAACTGTCACTGGTGATAGACGAATTACGAGAGTCTCGATGTTTTAGGGACTCCAGTGAAGTGTCAGATCAAACAAAGCCATCAAAAACTTAGAGAAAGGGGCAAAAAGAAATATATCAAGCACTGCCCAGCACTGATACAATCCTGATCTATGAAGCCCCAAAATCCCAATTGGAAAGTTACCACATTTATGTTAGGAAAACACTGTAAAAATATGGGTTCCAATTGCAAAAATTCTTCTAAAATGTCTTGAAGTCTTTATTCTCCATATAATAACAGTTATAAAAATCAATGAAAATTTCAATCTCCTTAGTAGTTCAGAATGTTTCTTCAAATCCTTTCAATGTTCGTAGCATTGCAGTTATGTGAGCATCTCTAAATTCATATTCAGTTGTTCAAAACAACTGTTATTTTCAGTTATAAGCCACAGGTCCGTGGGGGAAAACAAACAAGGGGCAAAAAAATGATTCATCACACTTTGGTTTTCAAATCCACAGACAACCTCAGAGAGAGCCACATGAGGAAAAGAATAGATATGCACTATAACAAGTGTGAACGTCAAATATGAGAAAAACACCAGGCTAAACAAAGCTCCAGACTCACAACTGAACACTAAAAAAAAAAAAACAGTTGGTCAAATGCCAACTACTCAAATGATCCAAGGTTTCCATGCTCTGAACTTATTTGGAGAGTCAATAGTCTCTCATGCAGACTTTCAAACAGCCTTGTGTACATGAGCAGAAATATAAAGGAGAGTTAATTCCCTAGTACTTTTCACTATCTGTGTTTTAAGGCCTAACCACCTTATAATTCACTTATTATTTTATATATTTGTGATGCACCAGAATGCTGCTTAGTCGCTCAGTCGTGTCCGACTCTTTGCAACCCCAGGGATTATAGCCCACCAGGTTCCTCTGTCCATGGGGATTCTCCAGGCAAGAATACTGGAGTGGGTTACCATATCCTCCTCTAGGGGAATATCCTCTTCCTGACCCAGGGATCAAACCCAGGTCTCCTGCATTGTAGGCAGATTCTTTATTATCTGAGCCGCCAGGGAAGCCTTAAGTTTAGGTTCCGTGAGTTTCATGTACATCAGAATTTCCCCTTTACTATTTTCATCCTTAAATTTTTATCCTTAAATTGCTTTATACCAGTCAATGCATGAGGAGCTTTTGCTCTAATGAACATCTACTTCTCTTATCTGCTTGCTGATTCACATACAGTCTATCCTCTCATGCCAGTTAGAATATGATTTAAAGAACAAAGGGGTAGCCAACATTTGTGTCAGAAATTAACAGAGCCCTCACCCTACGTCTTGAGAAGGTTTAGACACAAAGGGCTTCCCTTTTGGCTCAGTGGTAAAGAATCCGCCTGCCAATGCAGGAGACTCAGGTCCAATCCCTGATCCAGGAAGATCCCACATGCCAAGGAACAACTAAGTTCATGCTCCACAACTATTAAGCCTCTGCTCTGGGGCTTGGAAACTGCAGTTACTGAAGCCCACATGTCACAACTATTGAAGCCTGCACACCCTAGAGCCTGTGCTCTGCAACAAGAGAAGCCACTGCACACTGCAATGAAGAGTAGTTCCTACTTGCTACAACTAGAGAAAAGTCCTCGTGGTCATAAAGACCCAGCACAGTCATAAATTAATATGTAATAGACACACACAGAGCCAGACATCCTGGAATGTGAAGTCAAGTGGGCCTTAGAAAGCATCACTACGAACAAAGCTAGTGGAGGTGATGGAATTCCAGTCAAGCTATTCCAAATCCTGAAAGATGATGCTGTGAAAGTGCTGCACTCAATATGCCAGCAAATTTGGAAAACTCAGCAGTGGCCACAGGACTGGAAAAGGTCAGTTTTCATTCCAATCCCAAAGAAAGGCAATGCCAAAGAATGCTCAAACTACCGCACGATTGCACTCATCTCACACGCTAGTAAAGTAATGCTCAAAACTCTCCAAGCCAGGCTTCAGCAATATGTGAACTGTGAACTTCCTGATGTTCAAGCTGGTTTTAGAAAAGGCAGAGGAACCAGAGATCAAATTGCGAACATCTGCTGGGTCATGGAAAAAGCAAGAGAGTTCCAGAAAAACATCTATTTCTGCTTTAATGACTATGCCAAAGCCTTTGACTGTGTGGATCACAATAAACTGTGGAAAATTTTGAAAGATATGGGGATACCAGACCACCTGATCTGCCTTTTGAGAAATCTATATGCAGGTCAGGAAGCAACAGTTAGAACTGGACATGGAACAACAGACTGGTTCCAAATAGGAAAAGGAGTACGTCAAGGCTGTATATTGTCACCCTGCTTATTTAACTTCTATGCAGAGTACATCATGAGAAACGCTGGGCGGGAAGAAGCACAAGCTGGAATCAAGATTGCTGGGAGAAATATCAATAACCTCAGATATGCAGATGACACCACCCTTATGGCAGAAAGTGAAGAGGAACTCAAAAGCCTCTTGATGAAAGTGAAAGTGGAGAGTGAGAAAGTTGGCTTAAAGCTCAACATTCAGAAAACGAAGATCATTGGCATCCGGTCCCATCACTTCATGGGAAATAGATGGGGAAATAGTGGAAACAGTGTCAGACTTTATTTTCTTGGGCTCCAAAATCACTGCAGATGGTGACTGCAGCCATGAAATTAAAAGACACTTAGTCCTTGGAAGGAAAGTTATGACCAACCTAGATAGCATTTTCAAAAGCAGAGACATTACTTTGCCAACAAAGGTCCATCTAGTCAAGGCTATG
>NW_011495046.1:2198484-2231512 GCF_000754665.1 Bison bison bison | reverse complement strand
CAGGATCCAACCAGTCCATTCTGAAGGAGATCAGCCCTGGGATTTCTTTGGAAGGAATGATGCTGAAGCTGAAACTCCAGTACTTTGGCCACCTCATGCGAAGAGTTGACTCATTGGAAAAGACTCTGATGCTGGGAGGGATTGGGGGCAGGAGGAGAAGGGGAGGACAGAGGATGAGATGGTTGGATGGCATCACTGACTCGATGGACATGAGTCTGGGTGAACTCCGGGAGTTGGTGATAGACAGGGACGCCTGGTGTGTTGTGATTCATGGGGTTGCAAAGAGTCGGACATGACTGACTGACTGAACTGAACTGAACTGAGACACACACACATACATATAATAGACACACACATATATACATATATAATAGACACATAAAGACATAATGAAGTGTATGTCTGACAATGAGCATCATCCTTTTTTCTTGAAGCAAACTGAATAGAATGTTAAAAAAAAAAAAGCAGAATTATGTTCCTGATGCTTGACTAAGTATAAACACATGCTATAATAAGATATGATCCTAATAATAATGTCTCCAATGGACCCTACTTTCACTCAATATTAAGACATTTGGAAAGTTTCAAGAATCATTAAAGAAGCACTTGAGCACCCATTTTCCAATGGAGTATCCAAGAAATAGGGACAGGACTTCAATGAACTATAATCAGTTTTAATACTGAAGCCCAGTCATAGGAAAAGACACTATGGAGACCATTGGAATGCTCGGCATAAAGAACTTATAAAACATACAACTTCAGTACTAGCGTTTAACCCACTCTCTCTATTTTTACTAAGGAAAAGTGAAAGTGTTAAGTGGCTCAATTGTGTCCGACTCTTTGCGACCCCAGGGACTGTAACCTGCCAGGTTCCTCTGCCCATGGAATTCTCCAGACAAGAATAGAATACTGACTGCAGTGGGTTGCCAGTTCCTTTGGTCAAAGTAAAGTCTAGCCTTTTCAGAGCTTATCAAAAGCTCCTTATTAAGAATGGATGCTAACACAGATACTGGATTACCACTCATTGCAAAATACATTGAATTAGTCCCTTAGTTAAGTTTTCAGATTTCGATTCATCATCAACTAGACATGGAAATTTTGCCTTCCTACATTGTAGGGGTGGTAGCTTATCAGGATGTTAACTGAAATATGACAATGTATGAACCACTAGACAAACCTTCAGGAAATTCTCATGTGTCAACAAGTCAGAAAATTAAAAGAAAAAGTGTGAAATTTGGACCCTCTAGCTACCACATCAGAGTTGCTGGTAGTGATGCTGCAGGGTAAGATGACAAGCCACCATCTGATGCCCCTCAAATCCAGAGCAAGGAATTCCAGAATAATTTTACTGCATCTTTCTAAAAGAAAGAGGTCATAAATCCTACACTCCTTCATTGGCTTCAATAATAACATGATCTGTGGCTCTGGAATCACTAGACACTTTCTGAATTCTTAGTGATTTATTCTACAAACATTTGCTGATTGTCTAATGGGTTAGACTGTCTAAGCACTGAGAAAGATACGAGGTATTAACTTCAAAAAAACATCTAACTGTGCTAGGGGATGTAGGAATTAGTGGTGAGCAGTATAAAAAATTCAAAGTTAGTTAAGATGGAAATGCAGGAGCTTTACCAGCAACAAAGAAAGGGGAAAAACACCCTCAACAGAAGGGATAGAAACAGAAAAGAGCCAAAAAATAAGAAATATTCAGAGACTGGCAAGCTGTTCAACCGGCCTTGAGCACAGTATGTTGGAGACAGGAGAGTGGAACACGAGGCTGGAGGTAAAGGTTGGGACCAACCTGTGTGAAGAGCAGAGAAGTCAGCCAAGGTTTTTTGAGTGGAGGAGCAACATGGTATAATTGGTGTTATAGATAATAGAAGGCATGCTGTTCAATTCAGGTTTTCTTTCCTTTTGAATTTGGACTAGTGATTTGTCTCCATTGCTGAATGCTGCATTGATTGAAAATAGTGGAGCCCAAAGGAGGTTTTGTTCAATAAGATCTGTTATTAAAAATAATAAACAACAATGCCAACAACAAAAAACCTCCACAGAATTACAGAACTTTAGAAATGAGGAACATTTCAGAAAGTATCTCTATATTTTTCCAAATAAAGAAACAGAGAACCAAAGCAGCTAAGGAACTTGCAGAAAGTGAATTTGAAAACTAGATGCAGAAAAGATTATAATCCAAGTCTTCCAACTGTAGTCCCATAGTACTTTCCAGTACTCTAAAGATGCTTCATCTCTTTAATAGTTCCTGGATGTAACACTAGTCCTTTACAAACCCAACCCTGAATAACCTCAGCTCAAAATACTGCATGCATTTTTGAGGGTCAGTCATGTCTGACCCTTTGCAACCCTATGGACTGTGGCCCGCCAAGCTCCACTGTCCATGCGATTGTCCAAGCAAGATTACTAGAGTGAGTTGCCATGCCCTCGTCCAGGGGATCTTCCCAAACCAGGGACCGAACCTCTGTCTCCTACATCGCAGGCAGATTCTTTACCCACTGTGTCATCTGGGAAGCCGCTCAGCTTAAAATAGACAGGCTTGGGGAAAATTTACTTTAAACAGAAAATTATTAGGAGTGTTCATTTGGATTTTTTTAAAATGTATAGATTGGAATTTTTGTTAGTCAGCAGTTCTATTTATCCAAAAGTAATTTGGACTTTTACGACTTTATGTGCAAGAAAAGAGAGCAGTCTCACCAGCACACCATAAAGGAGCCTGTAGGTAATAAAACTTGTACTGAAGCACAGAAGCATCAAGCAAGTCAATCATTCCAAAGTGCCAGTTTTGAATGAGGAAAACATATATATTAAAAAGGGGGTGGAGGATGGGTGTGTAAGGCAAGATATTTTTTCATTGCCAGAACAAAAATGAAAACAGGCACTGCTCAGATTTAGAATTTTTTTTTAATCCCAGCACGTTAACACGGCAGCATTTCCTCCCCTCCCCATCAAAACTTTTGTTTGTTTTATAGTTTGCCGTTAGGGACCATGGGATAGATAAGTATAGTTTTGACAATGTCCACAAGGACTGTGTAGATATGTATTCCTGCTTGAATTATTTTAGAAGAATTATCTGGTTTATAAGGCTTCCCTTGTGGCTCAGCTGGTAAAGAATCTGCCTGCAATGTGGGAGACCTGGGTTCGATCCCTGGGTTGGGAAGATCCCTTGAAGAACGGAAAGGCTACCCACTCCAGCGTTCTGGCCTGGAGAATTCCAAGGACTGTATAGTTCATGGTGTTGCAAAGAGTCGGACACGACTGAGTGACTTTCACTTTCACTTTTCACCTGGTTTATAATCCACCAGACAATCTGTGCAGAACATCAGAAATGTAATACATGCTGGGTCAACAGAGGTCTAGTCAGCCTGGCGTTCTGCTTCTAGAACCAGCTTGGTGAGGTCTCAAAAGAGCTACTATACCACATTTTCCTTTTAGTTCTTATCCCCATGCCCACAGCCACTACCCCACTTGACCCCCTCCCCCATTGGAGATGACCCCCTAATCCAATTAAGTATCAGTTGTTTGGCTTTATGGAATATGAAACCCATAAAAATGAGTTCAAAACTTTAAATTAGCTTCTAAGTATACTATCTGTTAGGGTAAAGTTACATCATTTTAATGGCTATTATGCAAAAAATTTTCAATCCTCTTCCCCTAAATTTATTTTCCAAGCCTTGAGAACTCTCTCCAGGTTAAACTCTGGCACTTGTCGAGAAGTCCACTTTATTCAATTTCATTATAATGTCCTTTTCCCCGTACTCACTCTGATTGCCTCCACTATATTTTTTTAATTGTAGAAGTTTATTGACATGGGATGTGAAACCAGAAATGCAGCAATGGTTTTTTTACCTTCCATGATCACATACCTAACAATCATGGTACTGTCAAACCTGAGTTCTTTCTAATCTAAAACATTCACATATCCCCAAAAGAAAAAAAGAAAGTAAAAACAATAGAAACTTTCAACAGAGAGACTGGTTAAAGAAGGAAAGAAAATTAGCAAGCTAGATAAATTGGTAAATTCTAAAATGTATGAATGATGACAATCCTAGAAGCTACCCTTTGAATCTTTACTATGTGCCAGTAATGTACTAATCACTTTCCAGATAGTCCCAAAACACTTACCATAACCTGACAAGTGAATTTTTATTATTCTTATTTTTCAGAGAAGGAAACAAAACTCGGTGCTGTCAAATAACTAACTCATGGCAGAGAGCAGATAAGTGGCATCTTAGCAGGGCTGTCTGATTGCAAAGTCTGTGTGCATAACCTTTACTGTATACCAAGACCTTGGGCTCTGGACACCCTAACATCTCAGCTCTACTGTTATAGCAGAAGGCAAGATTCCAAAACCCATAAATTTTGTGGATGCTACTGTTCATGACAAAGAGTGTTCATCATCACCCAGCCTTATAGGTATATGATGGGTTCATAGAAAGATCAGTTAATAACCATTTGTTAGGAAGGGTGACAACAATGATCCGGCAGATAAGTGGCTCAGCACCACTCATCCGCTCCCCTCAGAAGGCAAAGTTTGGATACTAAGAGAGAAAGAGCTCCAAGGAGGAAAATAATAATTCCCTCCATTTAGAAAACACTTTTAGGACATCTAGATGTCTTTAAACATGCTGTCTCTTTGATTATATGGGATGACCTCCACTGCGGTGCCCGAAAGGAATCACAGATTCTTAGGAGACAGATTCTGAATGCTAAGAGTCAAACATACAACCTTGCAGACCTCAACAGAGATGCTAAGTATCCTCACGTAGCTCAGAAGTGGTTGAGTCTGCCCCAAACATTCCGTTTTAAAGTTCATGGAACCTGTGTGATTTTTTTTCTTAGCAACCGTAATATCAAACTTTCACTTAGTTCTTTCTCTGGGTTTGATAGAGTTATTACTCCTGCTACCATACGCCTCCCCTTGCCCAGCACATTATCTGTCTCATTATCTGCTCTGTACAATATTATCTGTCTGCCTCAATCATCCCATCCATAAAATGGGGTTAGTAATATTGGCCCTCATTCACCTTGAACAAACACTGCTGGGGAAAATGAGAATATAAATTAGATTGCTTGCTGCTCTTTGGAAGAAAGTTGCCTTAGAAACACAGGCTTATTATTTGTCCACAGAAAAAGCAAAATATATTAGGGTTTGCACAATGTTGGTAGATCTTTGCACAATGTTGATTTTGCTCTTTTTTAACCCTACGCAGAAGGACTACATTAATTCTAGTTCCTAGGTGAACCTTTTATTCCATTTTTCCATTGGAGGAAAAAAAAAGTTACTTTGCAAAGAAAGGAAAGAAAGAAAAAAATGTAGTATTCCCAAACCTCATTTACGGAACACTCTGTTCTCCAAATTACAGCCCAGCAAGCAGGCAAGTGGGAACTTTTAGAATCCTGCATCCGAGCCTGTTCCACACAGCACCCACTAATACAAAATGGCTTTAATTACTTTAATATAAATCCTGGAAATGTGCAGATGGATTGTAATAATTATGCAAAACTGCGATGGTCCTTTATAGAAACACAGATCTCGCTAGCTTAAAAGAGAATGAAAGGAACACAAGTTCAACACAATATGTCAGGAAGCATATCTCCTAAGAAGTCCTGTATTTCAAATGCCAAGCTGTACGTTTCATCTGATGTGGCAGTTGTTATGGAAACTATGCTTTTTGATTGAATAGCAGAATAAATATCTACCTAAAATCAGCATGATGGGCTAGTGCATAAATTAAGAACTTCCCAAGACAACAATTACTTAGAGTTCTTCCTTGAGATAAATTTGGGAACAAAATATATATGCAAAAAAAAAAATATATATATATATATATGCAGTCTATTATGAGTTTAAATGTTTCTGACCTGAACACTCTTTCTTATCTAGAACCATTCAATCTGCTTCACTGTGTGTACGTGTGATTGTGTGTTTATCCCCCAAACACACTCATTCACACCCTTGAATATTTAAGGCTTAGTGAATTAAAAGGTCTGATGTTTTGCTAGAGAAACAAAATTTTTTAAAAAAATCACATTTCTTCACTTTCCTGATAAATTAGTACAGGAGAAGCCTTGGGAAAAGAAGGTTGAATTATTATCATTGTCATTTTTAAATCAAGTGGGTCATATATAAATGTGGAAAAATCCCCAGGCATGAGAGAAAGGTCATTTAAACATGGTTTCCTATTTTCATGCATCTGATATCAGACTGTTGCTGATTCCTATTGATATTAACAACCTTTCATAAATCATAATACAAATACTTGTATCTTTCCATGGAGATATAATTTACCCATTTGCTGACTTAATTAAAGACTCACAGTATAAAGTAAGAAATAAACATATTGTGGTTTGTTTCCTCTCTCACATTGTATATGGAATGATATGGCAAGGAAAAAGTGAGTGCAACAGGCAACCATATCACAAACTTCTCCATAATGGGCATGCATTCGCCCATTGGATCAACATCTTTCAATTTATTAGCATGACAAAGGACACAATTATTTTGGATATGCCTGAATGCAATTTTCATTAACTTTGCAATGATTTATTAACAAAAGTGTCAGGAATGTAATAAAAGCAGCAGGACTCCTCAAAATGCCAAAATAAAAAAATAAAAAAAATGAAGAATACAGCAGAATTTCCCAACACGCCTTACGGCATCAGGTCAATAAGGTTGCCTGATTCCATCAAAAGCATCACCATGGTGAGTGAACTCTGCAATTAACAAAGAGTAAGCACAAAAAATGCTAATATCTCATTTGAATGTAATTATGCACAGATTACTGTTCACTGGAACAAGAAAAGGGATTTTAATTGTCATCCAAAGTTACATGCAAACCCTGGATTCTAGTTAACTTTTTTTTTTGGTTGAGGGGTTCATGTGAGAATAAAGCATGCAGTTCACAAATTCTTACGTTCAGGGACATTGTAAAAGACACTGCCTTTGTTTAACGGATACAACTTGCAAAGTTTTAAAATAACATCATTCTATGTATGTTGGCAAGGTTAGTTTGTAATAAGTTTCACCATCGTTTGCATTTTAATACTATTTGATCTCATTTACATGTTTAAATTTGTTCCTGTAATAAAATTCATTAGTATGTTTATCATAACCACATAATGAATATAGCCCTTATGTAAAATAAAAAATTGAAAGTACATTAGAGACATTACAAGCTGTTTGAAATTACTGTGCTTTGCATATTATACCTTATTAATTAAATTATAAATTATTTATTTATGTATTTCTTTAATCAGGGGCAAGCACTAGAACAATATTATATTAGTATAAGAAACACAATACAACTCAAAGCTAATTCACACGTGGACCACTTTAACTGGAGGCATGCAGATCCATTTTGCCATGGGGTGGTGAATGCCACTCCCCCTGCTGAGCATCCACATGCAAAACGCTGCTTAAGGGAGAGTGGAGGGCAGAGGGATTAAAAACCTTTCTTGTGCAAGTTAAAAACTTCACTTGCTAGTTTATCTCCCTTTGCCTTATTATATTATTATGATTTGATCATATATGCAGATAGAAGGAAAGAGCAAATCATCATAGGTGTTGACACCATGTACATTTTATGTGGAGTCCCTGGGAAAGGAAAAAGTAATCTTTTCTATTCTTTTCTTTATTCTTTTGGTTTCCTTTGTCAGCAGTGATAGACCAAGGGATGAGAGAGAGAATAAGAAAAATGAGAGGAAAAAAATAGTGAAAAGTGAAACAAATATGGAGGAAAACAACGCTAAATTCATTTATCTTATTCATCTTTTTAAATTATTTTTTAAAGGCATATGCAGAACAGCTGTGATCTCTTTCTCATTATGTTTAGATGACCCTAGATCTCTTTTCAAGTTAGTTTTTTAATCCCTGGTTTGAGTACACTGGCTTGATAACGGGCTCAGTCTATACACACAACAGATTTGATTGTTTTGATAAGCAATTTCTTTTGTCTGCTTGGTCAAATCCAGAAGCCTTGGCTAGGGCCTTCAGCCTGGAGAAGCCTGGGGAGTTGAAGTTGGGGGAGAGGAGGAGCAGTCAATAGACTGCCTGGTGTGTCAGTCAAAGAGTCAAAGAGGTCTGCAGGCTCCTCTCCTTCCAAACAGGGATAATCCTAACTCACAACGTTGTTTTGAGAATTAAACGAGATTAATAGTCCCAAAGGTTTTGGCAAGGTTACATAGTAGGTGCTCAATAAATGTTAATTTCAGGGCTATTTTTGTGCAAGAACATAACAGAACACTAAACCAGAATCTCCTTCTCAGAATTCCACAAGCCTGCATGGCGTGCCGGAACTCATTTTAGTCGCCCACAGCCTCCCACATTGGGAAACACAAGCTAAATACTGGAAAGGGTAATGTGCAAAGCAACTGATTAAAGAGACCAATACAAGTCAGCTATCAATATCTCTCTAGATAATAAAAAACATTTTTGAGTGTGCAATTCTTTTTTTGAGTGTGCAATTCTCTCCCATCTTACAGTTTCCAAAATTTGGTAAGTATCAGAAGAGAAGAGTAGGGTGGGGAAACAAAGCATTAGGAGGAACTGCCGATGGGGGTGAGGGTCCTTACTGTGAGGGTTTCCACTGCTAATGTAACAGGGTTTTGGCAGAGTGCTAATACCAAATTGCTTATAGTAGGACCTGTCTGTATTTGCTCCCTCTTGGCACCCAGCTAAACCTTGTTTCTGACCTATCTACCCTACAGTTACATGGAGTCAAATAACAGTTCTGGCTAGACAGACAGACAACTGGGTTGACAGAAGTGATATATGCTATTTCTAGAGCTGGTCTCTTAAAAACAAACAACAAAAAAATCCTACCAATGTGAAATGAACCAGCCTAGGGCACTGAATCTTCTGAAGACAGGGATGAGTGAGCCACTGGAGGAAAAGACCCTGGGTCCCCAAATGACTATGTGAAGCAAAGCAGCCTCATTTTAACAGGACTGCATTAAGAGGTAGGCACAGCACCTCGTTGTGTTACATCACTGAGGGCTTAGCGCTTTCGTCCAACTGTTAGCCCACCTTGACTAGATCTTGGCCATCCTGAAAGGTACACAGCTTTTGTTTTTCCGAAACATTTCCTTTTATTAGAAATATAATTCAACATATAATTCATTTGATTTGTGTCAGAAAAGAAGATGTCCTAAAAGTACTTTTCTATTTTAAATAGAATTTGATACAGATAATATTGATACAATCCTACAAGATTCTTTGAGCAAAGGCGTTTTCTCTAGTACTATAGGTATTTTCATTTTTTAATACATGGGGTTTTAATACTATTTTTATTGAGATATAGTTGACATAGAATACTGTTTAAATCTAAGGCACACAACAACTTGATTTGATATATTTATATACCAGAATTTGATTACTGCCTTGGCATTAGCTAACACCTACCACTATAGGTATTTTCTAAAGTAATAAATGATCACCAAAAATGCATGACTGTATATTGTGCTTTCAAGTAGCATTCCATATATCTACAGGACAGGAAAATTAACCCTTAAGAAAGAAATAAGCCAATATACATAGATGTTCATTATGGAGAAAGAAGGTTCACTCAACAAAAGGTTTCATTAAAAAACACATTTCAAATCAGTATACTCTGCTTTCTTAAGGGCAAATTTCCAGCCATGATGCTTCATTAGCAAATAATCAAGACATCCTACCTTTGTGCTACTTCTGAACTGGGAGCTGTCTGTCAGTGGGCCACATGTTTTTAAAAAAAGTGGATATAGGGACACACAATACAAAGCTCTGAATCAATCAATACAATAGAAACATAAGTATGTTATGAACCCAATCAGTCATGGAGCAACCTGGGATGCCATGTGGGAAAACAAGGTCAACAGAAAGGAGAAACAAAATTGAATTTTATTACATTTCTAATAATTCAATAGGTAAAGAATCTCCAGATGGTCTAATATTCTATCAGCTGCTATTCGTATCTGCACATTAAAAAAAAAAAAACTTAAAATATCAGCTGCATCTGTCAATATTGGGCACAACATAAAGCATCTTTTGTAATCTGTGTGCATTTTCTCAGTGTTTATTTAAGCACCTAATAGCTTTTACTGCTCATGAGCCTATTTAGCATGCAGTTGAACGTTCTTCAACGGTAAGGGCCTTAAGGTCCATTTAAAAGTGTATTCAACTTGCTTTACATGATAGCACCCCACAACTCAGATGGTCTATTAATAAACACTTGTGAAGGTAAGTATTATGATATACTTACCAGAAAGAGAGAGACAGTACAAAGACATATGGCTTAGTTCAAGTGAAGGTAAGTTCTAAACCTATTTTAAACCAAGAAGCAGAGCCTATGTCCAATACGTACAGAACAGTACATCTTTAGAAGAAATAATTTACCACTTGGACCTATTTATATTTTGTTAAAAAGGTAGGAGGTTGGGGGCATGAGACTGTCAATCAGAAGGTGAAAGAAAATGATGCTAGGACAACTTATGTTTTGTTAAGCATCTATTATGTACCAAGGGTTTTCATTCCCATGTTCCCATGGAAACATATCTTTCCAGGGTACCAATGACCTCATGGTTTTCTACATCCAGCCTGGATCTCTTCATTGAGTCCAGACCAACAAATTTACCCAACTCCCATCTCAAAGCTTCACTGGGATATCCTAGGAGGTTCTCAAATTTTAGGACACATTAACCCAACCGATGGTCTTCTCGCCTCCCCCACATCTGCTCCTGCCACAGACTGCTCCATTATAACAGATGACAACTCTCTTCCCAGTTTCTCAGGCCAAAAAAGAGCTGATTCTTTCTGACTCCTCTCTTTTTTCACCCTCCACATCCAAAATCAGCAGCAAATTCTGTTAGGTCTACTTGCAGAGTCCACACAGGATCTGACTACTTCTCACCTCAACTGACACCAAACTGCAATGGGAGATTTTTTTTTTTTTAACTTATTTATTGAAGGATAATTGCTTTACAGAATTTTGTTGTTTTCGGTCAAACCTCAACATGAATCAGCCATAGGTATAGATATATCCCCTCCCTTTTGAACCTCCCTCCCATCTCCCTCCCCATCCCACCCCTCTAGGTTGATACAGAGCCCCTGTTTGAGTTTCCTGAGCCATACAGCAAATTCCCTAGGCTATCTATTTTACATATGGTAATGTAAGTTTCCATGTTACTCTTTCCATACATTTCACCATCTCCCCATGCCCATAAATCTATTCTCTATGTATGCGGTACTAATGAATTTATTTACTGGGAGTTCTTTTACAAACAGAAATTTGATCATATCCTCCTCCTCCAACCCAGGAACTGGACTTATGTCTCTGGCATAACCTACATTGTCAGGCAGTTTCTTTACCACTAGCACCAACTTTTACATAGCACATATTATATAAGTCATTATTTCTTAATTGTCTGTCTTCCCCCATTAGAATGTAAGCTCTACGAGGGGTTGTTTTTCCTATTTTGCTTCCTGCTTTTCTTTCTAGAGCCAAGAAACCCAAAATGCTTGGGAGGACTATATTATCTTATTTAATTCAAATGGATCCTTTGAGTTAAGAATTACCAGCATTCTCACTTAATAGCTGAAAAAAAACCTGAAACTGTGAGAGAATAAGTGATTTTCCAAATAGCAAAGGCAAGAAAAGGCAGACGGATAAAAGAAGCCCCAGTTTGTCTTTGGAGACATCTTGTTTCCTCATACCACCTGCCTTTACATAAAAGAAATTACATCTTATTCTCTTAAAACTTTCTTGGGCTCTCAAGTGTGAGATGAGCTAAGAATTTTGTCAGTTGTTTTGTTTTATTTTTCCCCTTCCCCGATCCATTTTGTTGTGTTTCTTGGACATGAGTTTTAAAAATGATTTTATCTAAAAATTAAGATAGAATTACATGGAATAAAAAAGTATTTTCTTTAAAGTTTACACCTTATCTAACCACGAACAGAATCACCGATGTGAACCAACTTCCTAGGGGGCAGCTGAAATTCATAAAATGTTTCCTTGGATGTTATGCTACGTACGAAAAAAAAGTTAAAAAAAATAAATTCTATGAACCGATCATAATTTGAATTGTTTCTAAGCTCCCTACACTGATAATTCATTTTTCATGCAACAGACACATAAAAAGAGAATAAAATGAAGGGAAGGGAAGAGAAAGGGAGAGTAGAGGAGGGGAAGAATAAAAGAAGGAAGGGAAAGAGAAAGGGAAGGGAGAAAGAGAGAGAGAAAGGAAGGAAAGTCAAGAGTGTCTCACATCACAAGTGAGTAACAGTCATTTAAAGCAGTCTCCCAAAATGTAGAGGGAATTTAAAGAGTTCTTCAAACAGCTTTGAGGGTCTTTATAGGCTGTAATTCAAGTCAGAGAATGATTTGTAGTTGAGATAATACGCAGAATAGAAACAAAGGGCCAAAAATTCAGACTCCAAGCCCACAGAAATGAAATAAACAATTTTGGTTATCTAGTTTAGTTTCTAAATAACAAGTGTGCACACGTGTGCAGACTCACACCATGGACGGTTTTTCTTAAGCCATCTTGAATATTTGAGGAGTTTCATAGTTCTTTGTAATTCTGAAGCTGGCATCCCTATCATTAACTTTCTAGATGTTATTCTGTATAAAGAGTCGGCCTACTAAATTTAGAGATGAACGTTAATTCCTCAAGTCTAGATATTTAAATAAAATTAATGATAAATTTTAATATAAGAAGATGTAGCAATGACATATCTTCCACTACTTTCTAAATATTAAACTCAATACATAGAAACACATACTGCAATGACTTTGTTTAAGACGGGAAGGTGAATTTGAAGCTGCAGGTATTTCTCTTACAAAAGCCAGCTGGGTCTCAGGGAATCAGCTATAGCTGTTAAAGCTTAAAAATAAATAAATAAATAAACAAACAAAGGAATAAGCAAGCAATACCTGAGCAAAGTTTCAAGCCAAAATAACAACTGGCATTATTACTCCAATAATTTGAGAACAAGTTTTCAATTTTCAATAAGGGCTAGATAAAAATGATACTAACTTTGATTCACCAGTTTGCTCCTAATCATTATTTTATCCTCTTGCTACTTAAGTGTGATGCCTAGACCAGCCAATCTTCCTCACTTGGGAACTTACAAGAAATGCTGTGTCTTGAGGCCACCCCAAATCTCCTGAGTTACATCTGCATTTTATCAAGATCCCTGAGAAATGCATGTGCACATTAAAGTTTGAGGACCATCTGTGTACACTATTGTCCAAAACATTTTTGCCTCATCAAGTTACAAGAATTAAACTACCTTTGGACAAACAATAAAAGGGGAGGTATAGGAATAAGCCAGCACAGAACAGGTACATTTGGTGGAAGAGAAGAGAGGAAACTCTTATCCTGGGGACTCTCTTTTCCTTGCTTCTGATTTTGTATGGGGAGCAAATGCCAATGGGAATCGAGATGGAGCAGCTATGGCTTCTTGAATATTTGACTCACTTATCCTAAAAGTAGAGTTTATGAGCTCGGCAAGAGGACCACCATTATTATCTGAATAAAAATAATTTCATTCTCTAGCCCAACATTTAAATGATAGAAGATTCCAATTTAATTAGGACAACAATATGAAGCCAGCTCAAATAAAAAGCAGGAATAATTTTCTAATAGATTTAAATTACAAGCTTGTGATAGGCTATGACAGATGACATATTTACTTTTCATAGGAACTAAAGGAATACCTTAGATAAATATGAGCTAAAAACAGCAAATTCAGAATTAATGAATTCATTGACAATGTATGTTTAGAGGACACTTTCTCCCATAAAGGAAAATAGATCTGTAAAGCCAAATAGTTAGCTAAAATGGCAAAATACATTACAGGAGCTTAGTAACAAGTTGGGAATTTGGCCTTCACAAATTAAAGAGGCTCTAATCAGAATTAGCCAGGTGCACACCTCAGATCAAATGCCATCCTGAAGTTTCACAAAATAGCTTCTATCTCATCTATGATCACAAAAGCTTCAGATCCCAGACTTCGACACCTCAGTGACTTTAGTTTTGTGGCTAGGCAGCTGCCACTTACTTCATTTTCTGTACATCAAGTTTTGCGTGCTTTTAAGGGCCTTTTGGCAAAAGGTTTAATCTAATAAATACACGATGTACCATTTTGTCTTCTTTATTTCAGCCTGGGTCTCCTTAAGAAAGAGTACATTCAAATATGACTGCAGAAACTGAGTGGTAAATGAGAGTATAAGTATACACATGCTTGAAGACATCACGGTGAACTAATGACTAATTACTGTGCAATTGAATACTAATGGAGAGACTCATGAAATCAACATGAACAGGAAATGAACTCCATATGACCAATGGTTCCACAATTAAAATCAAATAAATGCCTAGTAATAGAAAGACTTAAAAGATATTACTACAAGCAGTCAATTATTCTTCAGGTTACACTTTGCTAAAAAATAAGCATAATGCTAGGTAGAAGTAGCTAGCTCCATATCTTTTGAAAAGCTAATATGCATCTGAAATGTGAATTATAGTACTGTAATTATCTTCAAATTAAAGTATGTAAAACTAGTTCAATAGCAAGTCACTTATTAAAGCAAATCAGATAAACATGAACTTCAGGAAGGAAACTTGAGAGGTTAACTTTCTAGGACCTCCCTAATTAATTAATTGTCGCTCCAAATGTTTAACTCTTTAAAATCTTGACAATTCAATCGGAAAACTGTCAATAGAAAGCAAGCTTGGGCATTGGAGGAAAAAACACACAAACAAAACAAAGTTAAAAAGCCTTTACCTTCAATGCCTAAAGGGCTCATGGCAATTATAAACATTGATTATTCAAGCTTACCACCACTTTTAAGAAAACTGCATGCATATTTCCTTTAGTTCTATTTCATTTACTTCCTCTTCCATGACCCAGTGGCTGAGTGAGGCAGACTGATATAAACTGCAATATTTTCTCTTGAAAAGTCTACTCACTTATCAGCTGTGGATCTAATCAAGGACCTAATAGGTCCATAATGGTACATTTGCTTCCCAGGAGAAACCACGGTTTCTCATCATCCCGGAAAATACCCCCTTGCAAGGTGCAACCAAGAGCCACGGACTCACTGCACCAGTCTAATAATTTGTTGGGAGCCCTTAGGCAGGGGAAACTTAAATTACAATTAGAGAGCCCTCAAACTGGTGCTAACATCTGTGTACTGAACCACTGTATACTGATGAACGGTTTTTAAAAGAGAACTAAGTAATCCCCACATTAGAGAGGAGTCTAATTCTAATGGTCCTAGTCCTTGGTAGGCAATACTTCAACATTCCCTGCTGAGCTTCCTGCTTGTCATGAATCCAAAGACTGTAGACTCTGGGTAATAACTGCTTAGAAATGTCCACTAGATACTCAGGTGTAAGTGGCCAGGAGGGCACAGCCCTGTGAAGGAGAAAAAAAAAGCATTGCTCATTCCATCACTCACCCGTGTCTACTTTCCCCCTGATTTTGTGTCTATGCAGTTGAGGTGTTTTTGTTATTCTGTTAAAAAAGTGATTCTAAGGAGAGTATCAGAATACAGAGAAATTGCCATGGGGGCACCTATTAATGAATATTGAAATGAATGAGGACAAACGCACGGCTTCCCTGAGTGTCCTCCTGCCATGTGATTAAATGAATCCTGCATGTGAGGAAAACGGAGTCAGAAGAGAACAGAGCCGCGGCGCTCTCCACCCGCCACCCCCACCCCTACCCTAGCCTTCCCTTTCCTTCCCCCTCCATCCATTAGGGCTTTTTTCAAGCACATGGCTGGAGCAGATGTCCCTGAGAGAACATTTTGTCTCCCCCCCTGCATCCAGGCTCAAACACCTGGGCTCTAACATGACGTCCGGTGGGGGCTATTTTCTTTTTCCTTTTTTAAACTTTCCTTTTATTTGGTTTGCATACAAGGCTAAATAATGAGGTTTAAAAAACTATACACAATCAGTATACAATTACACTCATCGGGAGCCTGACATGTAATTTCTGATAAACCCATATAACTATGAACAGCCAAAGGAACCACAGAGCGCACACAATGTGTGGGGTCATCAGAACACAATGCCAACACAATCTCTGCGTCATGTCTTGTTGCATAGTATTAATCAGTGCAAACATTGTTTGGGAAATGAGAGGGGAGAGAAAAAGCAGTTTCCCAGCTGCTTGTGCTTTGCCATCAAATCTGATAGTCAGTCTCATCTAATATAAGAGACTTCAGTAATAAAGCTTAGGGCAACTAATGACTCTTGAGGAGTCTACTTAAACTGTTCAAAATGAAATAAACTAACAGATCCTTGTATATAATCTCAACTCTCCTGACAATTTCACATCAGATGTCTCTTTAGTAATTTGTATATTTTCATAAATTTAGCAAATATATTAGCATCTTTAACAGCTACCATTGGTAGGTATTGAGTATCTGTGTTATCTAACTAATTGGTGATCGAGGCTAGTTAATGGCTGTCATTTTGATTTATTTAAAGTTTTTGAGTCCTACATGTTGAAACATAATTATTTTTCTGTTGATTGTTATAGATAAAGGATATGATAAGGTTTCATTAAGAAAGAATTATCCAGGAGCAGAAGATGACAGCCCTGGTCACTGGGGAGCACAATGCAATACTCTTGTCAATACTATTGATATGTCTTAGGAAAAGTGAGTCTGGGAAATGCAGAAATGTCACAAGCTTTGTTTTACCTTCCTTTTAATAGAGCATCGCATGACCTGTATGGGAGGGGTTGACTACTTCAATTAGTTTTATGCTATTTTCGATAAGACTTCCAATCAGCGCATTTAGCTGGAAAGCAATTCCTGACTTTATTATTACTGTTGTCATCCTTAAAATGCATTCTATTTATTTTTTTAATTCACCAGGAGGGGCAAAGGAAGACAGGAGCAATGAAGAAAAGAAGCCAGTAACATGCCCTTAGGGACCAATAGCAAAGGGAGAAGAATCACAGGAGAAGAGAGACAGGAGATGAAAATGAAAGACATATCTTATTAAACCATCATAATTAAGAAGTAATAGGTATTCATAAAGAGACCCGGGCCCAAAGGCCTGAGGATGTCTACAGTGGCAAGGGCAAATGTTTTCTAATAGGTAATAATCAACAAATCGTCTGCATGAAAAAGCAAACTGGATGGCACAAGAAAGAGAATGCAGGGGCCTGCCTTCTCACTGTGCCCCTACTTCCAGTCCAGGGAGGACAGACTGCAGCTAAAATAAAAGAAAAAAACAGTCTGGGACCTCTTTGCAACTACAAGTAAATTCTGGCAAACACAGAGGTGAAAAGTATTTGATAACAGAGCACCTTGCTCACCTGTGGCTTATATTATGGGATGGTCCCAGGCTCTGAACCCTGAGACGACTGCTGCCAGAGATTCAAGGGGGTGGGGGTCCTGAGGGTGAAACTGACCCCACGTTATTCATTTCAGCCCAAGACAGTAATTAATTTGGATGGATTTTCCCTTTGCCCATGTGCTTTAAAGTTAGCGGGACCTAGGAGTACAGAGGAGACAAGGCTGAAGGGAAGGAGAGATACATTTGGTCCTTGGACACCCCCTAGTGTCTATGTGAGCATGAACGTGCCTGCCACGCATCTCCCTTCCTTTCCTGCTAAATCAAACAAGGAGGCAAGAGTGGTTCCTAAAGATGGACTCCCAGAACTCCAGTCTGGAGGGAAAGGGGCTCTCCCCTCCTGTCGAGAACCAAAGTGTCTGTCTCAAAACCCCTTCTGGATGCTTCCTAGAGTTTCTGCTTGCTGTGAACTTTGTCTCAATGTGGCAGAGTTTGTCTCAAGAAAATGTGGACAATTATGGGTGGGGCCAGGAAGAGTCTATAATTTGCTTCCCAAAAAGGGGGTGGGGGAGAAAGGGGGACAAACTTCACAGCTAATATACTGAATGCAAATGAAAGAGAGAAACGGAGGGAAAATCTATTTCAGAGAATATATGGTAGTTTGTCTTTCTATAGATAACTTGTGTTTGAATAAGCACTGTGATGTATTTATGTTTACCAATGTGATTGGATGTGAATACTGAATAAAGTCTGGAAGGCTGCTTGCCACTTCTCTCAGTCAGCGGTTCTTTGGGCGATATTTCATTTGTGTGATGAAGATATAATTTAAAGTGGCTTGGAAAAGCTTTAGTGTAAGCACCTTTGAAAGTTCCCAAAATGCATGTGATTCCTTTACATCAATGGTAAATTAATTTTTTGTGTCCCAGTTATCTGTGGACTAGGCTTTCTCTGTTAAAACATTGTCCAAATTATGAAGTGTTCCCACCAGTTTCGCATACAGTCATCTCAGACGTGTAAATGCGCCAGAATGTCATCACTATATTTGGCTATTGTAAATACCCAGACAGTATCCACATTTCTACGGAAAGCCTCCCCTACATGAGACTGACTGGAACGCCAGGAGACACTTTATGTTTTCCTAGTTTTCTATCATCATGCTTCCCCCCAGCTGTTTGGGGGAAGCACTCTGCCATTTTAAACTTTGAAGCATATATCATGGCAATATAGAGCACTTTTTCTTGCTGCGTCTAAGAGGGCTGTATTTGCAAACTAGGCAAGGTCTGATTCTTTACAGGTTCACAAAATTTTCAAGGGCAAGAGTCCTGAGAATCCACCTGATTCATACTCTTCTTCAAGGAGTGGGGAGTTGAGTGATTCTGTGACTTAAACTAAGAGCCTCTGGCAAGGTTGCTCCAAGGCTGGGGCAGGAACTCTGGAGTCTTGCACCCAGACATTTTCAGTCACTGATGTTTCTAAGTGTAAAATGACATGGCAGGAGCTTGATAAATGTGAAGGTGTCATCTGTGGCAAGAAAAGAGAGACCAGATTGCGAAGTCTGTACCCTGCATGTTGGGGACACATTCCCTCCCTGAATAGTGAAGGCATCCGGGCAGGCTCCTCCCTGTCCAGAAAGAGCACAATTTTTGACTCCGTAGCTCTTCTGTCCTTGGTGTTTCATCCACAACACACATAGGAGACTTACACTAGAAAGACAGGAAGGAAACTGGGGGAGCAAAGTCAGAAACATCTTGCTCCCCAACTGCATCTCTCCAACCCCAGGTCTATGAATGAAAGGGTTTTGTTGCTTTTGTGGGCTGGAAGATGCTCCTGTTTTAAATACCAAGGATAGTGCTTACTTCTGGTTACAGCCCACACAAAACAAACTTACTTTTAAAAAAGAATCTTGGCATATGGTAACAAAGCCTATATAATTCTCTTGATCTTTAATCTCTATGCCAATGTCTGTTTTGCAGATTATGGCCTCAGCCCCTGACAAATATGTTTAGTGAAATTTTGGCTGACAAATCTGGCAATGCAAAGCCTATCTGAAATACATTCAAAAGGCTAAACATTTTCACAATAGCTACTTTACATAGCCTAGTAGGTTTCCCTTTAGGACACCAATTAGATTTTTTTTTTTTAAGTGACAGTGTTAATTTTTATGATTACACACAGAACTGAGATTTTTATTTAATACACTAGGCCTTCTTTTAAAGCTTTTCACGGGGATCAACCACTCTGCCAACAGACGGGTGTTACAGCAGGGGTGATTATAGTAATTTTTCATGTAATTGGGAGTCACCATTTGGTTGCTATCTTTCACAAGCTCGTTGACTCATCATATAATCCTTTATAATGGGGGCTTGTTGTATGTCACAGGAACGTGCCAAGCAGCCAGGAAATAAAAAACAGAGGAACCCCCTGGCTGGTGGGGACCACAAAGGTTTTTAACATCTGCCCGGTTCTTGACACTGATGTACGTTTTACTGAATAACAGTGACCAAACACTGAAAGAAGCATTTTGGAGGGTTGGGGGAGAATCTGTGTTCTCTCTAAAGAGAAGATGTCTCAAAACACTGATTCTGTTACACACCATGACAGCACAGTTTTAAAAAGATAAGAGGTATAAGTACTCATTAGAATTATCAAAGTCTCTTCCCAGAAATCCAAGAATTTAAGACCAAAGCAAACGCAGCATGTTGTCCCTCGGGTGCAGTTACCACAATTTTACTTTTCATCTCATCTTTTGAATTCCAGTAGATAGCAACATGCTTTACCAGAATAAATGCACAAATAAAGTTCCTTGTGGCTGTTAGACGCTGCATAAAATAAGGTGTAAAGATCAGAGCTGGAAGTGGGGACACCTGAGTTCTTGGCCCAGCTCTGTCATCTTGGGAGAGTCATGTGAACAAAACAAAGCCTCAAATACCTAATATTACAAGTGAAGAGGAATGCTGCTATGAGTCCCAAGGCTCCCCAAGAAAAAACTCAACATAAATAAGTTTGAAAATATTGTCATTCTTGAGTTAAAGTGTTAAATGTGTGTGTGTGTATGTGTTTGCTCAGTCGCATCCAACTCTTTGCAACCACATGGACTGTAGCCCACCAGATTTCTCAGTCCATGGAATTTTCCAGGCAAGATTACTGGAGTGGCTGTCATTTCCTACTCCAGAGGATCTTCCTAGCCCAGGAATTGAACCCATGTTTTCTGCATTTCCTGCATTAGCAGGTGGATTCTTTACCACTGCACAACCTGAGAACCCTAAAGTGTTAAATGCCTGGCCGTATAGTTTAACTTTATGATTTCTATTAACACTTTGTCTTCTGTGAACCAGTAAAGCTGCACAGCCATCTACAATGTGTCTTCCATCTGATGCCGTGTGCATACTTCCTTTGGAATTTTCCAAGAGTTTTAGAACAACACTGCTCAATTTTATGAAAAGTATCTGATGAAACGTAACTGCTTCTAACAGGTTGAGAGCAATGACTTATTTTAACTTATCATGACTGCTTTTTCTTCCACATAAAGCCTAAGACTATTGACTGGCACCTGAAGAGCACTGCAGCTGGATCGAACTTTTGAATATCGATTTAACAAAGAACCTGGATCTACCTTTTCATTTAGTCATCTGAGTTCTCTTATGCTCTAGCACCATTTGAACATGCCCAATCTTACTTAGTTCAAAAGATCTGAGATAAAGGTCGTCTCGATAACCATGTGTTACAAATTAGCCATAATGTGAGTTAGCCTTAGGTTAGATATTTTCAACAAATCCTAAACAAAGACATATTACACTTTCAAATAAATAAACATTAAACACAACTATAAATAAAAACCTAAAAATACAAATAGTTTATTTTACCAAGTTTAACTTTTATAACACCAAACATAAATATAAAATAAGAATATGCTCTTATTGACTAGAAATCAGTATGCATCATGTACTTTTAGACTGCTGCCTATCCATGACTATCTCCAGAATTTAATGTCACATACTCAATGCCTTCCTAAGGCCATCAGTGATACAAGTTTCTAAGATAAGCTACCTGAATAGCATACCATCAAAGAAGACAGTTTTGGACCTAATAATTACTTCATATAACCAAAAATAAAGGCAGGATACATCCATAGAAACTGAGTCTATAAAACTCAAACAGATAATCTTATATTTCCCAGGAACCCCTAATCAGTAGAACATTTTGATTACTCAGTCTTCAAATCTGCCCAGTGACACTGGAATTGTAAGTACGTTATTGATTAGTAAATAAACTTTCAGAATAAGGATTAGAAGCTTATTTTATAAATTATAATCAACTTTTAATTTATACAGAAGTAAAAAAAAATTGCTTTGTGAAGTTCAGTTCTATTTAAATTGAGAGAACATTCCACTGATAATGACTTTTATCCCACTCTTAATGTTCATGACTACAGAATCACAACACACAAAGTTTTAAAACTAGCTTCCAGGGTCCATGCCATTCTGATATGCCATTCTTTTCCCCAACAGAGGAAAATATTTTGTCAACTGAAGTATATTTAGACATATTAAATATGCAAGAGTCCTTGCCTCTCATGGTTTCTTCTTGCTGGGTACACACATTTCCTTCTGATGAACTACTTGCATCCAGTCAAATGACAGTGATCAAATTACAGAGCAAAAAAATTATGCATTCTTTGTCACATCCCTTTATTACCCAGCTAACAACTTATTTAATCCCATTAATAAATTTGGTTTGGTAACAGTTTTATCATTTTCCTCTTTGTTTTCTTAAACTTAGGGAAAAAGGGAGGTACATGAAGACAAGGGCGTATTAGGATTGATGTAGCTTCAGGTTTTCCTCTTGAGTTTAAAATCATAAAGTATTCACTAATGTGAATTCTTCGGAGCAGCCTGTCAGATCCATTGTGATAATTAATATAATGGCATACTGTAAATGCCACTGTTGTTAAGGCTGTTATCTTGGTGATTGCTGCTGTTTCTGACAATGCTATTAATAACATTACTATGTTGATAATGATACTAACAAACAATGTTAAACATCAACAACACGATGTCCTTTGTACCATACATACATACTGGAATACTGGAATAAGTGCATTTCCTGGCGAGAAGCTGATCGTCTAAATTGTAAGCGACACTCACAGTACTTGTCTTCCGAGCATCTATATATTGGATGTGAGTGGGTGAGACTGCAAAAGAAGAGCCAGGAAAACAGTTTTACATAATAGCTCTTTAGAGCACAAATTGGAAGTTGGAGGACTGTGTGAAGATTTGAAGAAGAGGAATCTTTGGAGAGATGAGACAATGTGAATTGAGAGATTAGTGAGATGCTAAGATTTAGAATGTTCAAAACCAAAGAAGTGTACATATTATAGCAATGACCATATAATCACTGGACAACTTTAATTTCCTAATCTTTTTCTGATTATAAGTGCACTACACTCAAATGTAAAAAAAAAAAAATGTGTTCAGTACAGAATAGTCAAAGAAAGCAAGAAGTATGCATAATACTATCAATGGCTACTTAATTTAAATTTTGAGTCATTTATCTTGTAATGGGAAGAATCCTAATTAGATGAACCATTTAAGTGCTTTTCTAATATTGTATCACAACTTGTTAGTGGAAAGTACAATATATATTTTTAGTTTATAATCAGATTCTTTTTAAATAATAGAATGGGAGTTGGTACAATACAACAGAAGTTTTTTGTGAAACTTTTATTCATATATATGATGCATGCAGGTACAGAGTTATGATGTAAAATGAATTTCTAAGTCTGGGTCACAGTCAAATACTGAAACTAACTGCAAAAAGCCTTCAATTTTCATGATTCAGTTGATTTATTTGAAAAGGGGGAAGGAATTGGTATGGAGCTCTAAAAAATAATGAGATATATTTCACAATAAACTTAATCTTGGTAATGAATATCTTTAAAATACTACTTTATTATGGTACCAATGGAGACAGCAATTGCCTTCACCTGGTCACATTTATATATGCTGGATGCCACTGAGCAAAAGCAGACACTGTCATTAACCTGATGGAGCTCACAAACTAGATATTAATCAAATAACCAAGCAAATACTTGTACAATTTCAGCTGTGATAAATGCCATGGTGCTCAAAGGGTCCATAACAAGGGAATGTAATCTAATTTAATCTAAAGGAGAATTCAGGGAAGGCTGCCCTGAAAAGGTAGCATCACCGCATTTCAAAGGGTAAGCAGAAGGTGAAAAGGAAAGAGACAATTCAGACAGACAGCGCCTTCAAAACCTGGTCACCAGGAGCATCCCAGGGAGCACAAAGACCAAACAGTCACCCACTCTAGACCTGCTCACCAAGAGATTCTCCCAGGCGCGCTATGACTGTGTTTTGGCATATATGTAGATCCAGTGGGAAGAGACAGTCTCTTTCCTTGATGACACCAAAAAAAAGAACCCAACCGCTTCAAAAAGTTTAGAAGATTCTCTGCTTGAAATATAAACACAGGTAAGTTAGATGATCTTTTATGTGGCCTCCCAAATCTGCTTTTTATTTTGTTTTTCTGTTTTAGTTTGGGTTGATAGTTCACTTGTGGATCAGACAGCTGCTGAAAAGGCATATAATATAAGCAGACATCTTAAGGGTCAAAGCTTGTCTTTATGGACAAGCATTCACTTGCACCCCTGGTAATAATTTCTTCATAGAAACACCAGTACACTCCCCATAATAACAGCCCATCACTGTCTCTGGGTAGGGAAGACAACTAGGAACCTTTTCAATATGTCTTTCATACAGTCTAATCAGCTATAATTTTAAATTCTAAAAACTGTAGGGCAGAGGTACATTTTGGACACTTGGTTTCTCCTACTCTAAAACTGCTCAGCAGCTTGCTAGATATTTAGCATTAGGAGGCTTTAATTTAAAGAATGTCAAGTTCTCAAAAAAAGAAATTAATTTAAGCAGATAGTTTTAGAAGGCCCAGTCTCTTGATGTATAAATGCATAAGAAGTAGGGGAAAAAAAAGAGAGAGAGAGAGAGAATTACGATAGGTGAAGAGGAATGGGGGGAAAAGTTTATTCATTTACTCATTTGCAAAATGAAATATAAAATACATATTTTGTCATTAGAATTATCTAACAACATTTTTTCAGACCCATTTTAGCAAACAAGTCTCTCTCCAATGTTAGCTATCTATCAAATACAATCTATCTTTAAAGCACTGTATCACTTTGGGCCTGCAAATTCATTCATAACATGCACTCATAACTAACATTAATTCAGTTCAGTTCAGTCACTCAGTCATGTCTGACTCTCTGAGACCCCACGGACTGCAGCACGCCAGGCTTCCCTGTCCATTACCAACTCCCAGAGATTACTCAAACTCATGTCTATCGAGTCAGTGATGCCATCAAATCATCTCATCTCTGTCATCCCTTTCTCCTCCTGTTTTCAATCTTTCCCAGCATTAGGATTTATTCCAGTGAGTCAGTTCTTTGCATCAGATGGCCAAAGTATTGGAGTTTGAGCTTCAGCATCAACCCTTCCAATGAATATTCAGGACTGGTTTCCTTTAGGATTGACAGGTTGGATCTCCTTGTAGTCCAAGGGACTCTCAAGAGTCTTCTCCAACACCACAGTTCAAAAGCATCAATTCTTCCGTGCTCAGCTTTCTTTATTGTCCAACTCTTACATCTATACATGACTACTGGAAAAACCAAAGCTTTGATTAGATGGACCTTTTTTGGCAAAGTAATGTCTCTGCTTTTTAATATGCTGTCTAGGTTGCTCATAACTTTTCTTCCAAGGAGTAAGCGTCTTTTAATTTCATGGCTGCAATCACCATCTGCAGTGATTTTGGAGCCCAAGAAAATGAAGTCTCTCACTGTTTCCATTGTTTCCCATCTATTTGCCATGAAATGATGGGACCAGATGCCATGATCTTAGTTTTCTGAATGTTGAGCTTTAAGCCAACTTTTTCACTCTCCTCTTTCACTTTCACCAAGAGGCTCTTTAGTTCTTCACTTTCTGCCATAAGGGTGGTGTCATCTGCATATATCTGAGGTTATTGATATTTCTCCCAGCAATCTTGATTCCAGCTTGTGCTTCTTCCAGCCCAGCATTTCTTACAATGTACTCTGAACAGAATTTAAATAGGCAGGGTGACAGTATACAGCCTTGATGTATTCCTTTATCGATTTGGAACCAGTCTGTTCTATGTCCAGTTCTAACTGTTGCTTCTTGAACTGCATACAGATTTCTCAGCAGGCAGGTCATGTGATCTGGTATTCCCATTTCTTTAAGGATTTTCCACAGTTTGTTGTGATCCACACAGTCAAAGTCTCTGGCGTAGTCAATAAAGCAGAAATAGATGCTTTTTTGGAATTCTCTCGCTTTTTCCATGATCCAACGGATGTTGGAAATTTTATCTCTGGTGTCTCTACCTTTTCTAAATCCAGCTTGAATATCTGAAAGTTCATGGTTCACATGTTGAGGCCTGGCTTGGAGAATTTTGAACGTTACTTTGCTGGTGTATGGGACGAGTGCAATTGTGTGGTAGTTTGATCATTCTTTGGCATTGCCTTTCTTTGGGATTGGAATGAAAACTGACCTTTTCCAGGCCTGTGGCCACTGCTGAGTTTTCCAGATTTGCTGGCATGTTGAGTGCAGCACTTTCACAGCATCATCTTTTAGGATTTAAAGTCGCTCATCTGGAATTCGATCACCTCCACTAGCTTTGTTTGCAAAGTCCCACTTGACTTTGCATTCCAGGATGTCTGATTATAGGTGAGTGATTACACCATCATGGTTATCTGGGTCATGAAGATCTTTTTTGTATAGTTCTTCTATGTATTCTTGCCACCTCTTCTTAATATCTTCTGCTTCTGTTAGGTCCATACCATTTCTGTCTTTTACTGTGCCCATCTTTGCATGAAATGTTCCCTTGGTATCTCTAATTTTCTTGAAGAGATCTATCTCTAGTCTTTCCCATTCTACTGTTTTCCTCTATTTCTTTGCATTCTTAACTAACACTAGTTAGACGTATATACAATTAACATTTAAAATATTTACTGAATTACCTTGATATTTAAAAAATAATCCCTTCAATTATTTCCTACATGGCAACAGGAGTGATTTTGTAAATCTCGTTATGACATTCCCTGCTGCCATGGTATTCCTCTGCATTTAGATAAAAATCTAATTCGATCTTGGGGACTTTTTCTAAACTTCTACAAAAGTCTGATTCTTGACTATTTTCCAGCTTCATCTCATCAGCCCTTAATTACCATGCCCTGGTCACAATGGCCAATTCTCAGCTCTCACTTCAGGCTGAAATTCAGGCCATTTCCTCACAGAGAACAGAAGTTTTTCCACTCCGCACCTATATGATATTTCTCCTTCCTCTAGGTCTCCACTTAGATGACGTGATAAAAACACCCATGGAAGTTGTGCGCTTTTTCTTCATAATATTTATCACAATTTATAATCATGTATATTTTTGAATGAATCTTTAAAAAATGTTTTTGGTTTCCTCCAGTGGATAGTAGGCCCCCAGAAGGGCAAAGATCTGTTTGGGTTCTTCACTACTTTATTTCTAGAGCCTGGCTCAATAAGTGTCTATAGAATGCCTTTGTTTCAATCCTAGATTCACTACTAATTATTTATCTTGGCACAAGTCACCTACTCTTTCTGATATCAATTTTATCATCTAAAAACAATTACAATACTCCCTGCTTTGTATTATATTTAATTTTTTTAAATTACTATTGCCTAGAACAGAGTATGGCTTAGTAAATGAATGCACTTCTTCCCCCTTCCCTGGCTTCACCTCCATGCACATCTAAAAATGTTTCAACACTCTGTCCAAAATAAAGCAATGATTCACAAGTCTGGCATTTACCAGTCACTAGTTTACTTTTCCCGTCTTACTCCCCAATTAAGAGAAAGCTCATTCTGAGGTTTAATGGAGAGTGTCGCAGGTTCATCAGAGTTCAGTTCAGCAGTCTGGAGTGAATCTGTAATAATCCATGACCACAGATCAGTTTGTATTTTTCCACTAATAAAACTCAAGAATGGCTATGTGTAAATGGAATTTTGCAGGTCATTAATCCATTCTAAGGACTGACTCTATTGGCTGTTTAATTGGGAAACAGTGGTGGCAGGAGTAAATGAAGAATCTGGATTTACCTAAACGGTAAGGTAGTCTTGACTGTTACTATTTCATTAATTTATCCTTCCAAAGAATTTCTGAATTACTTAAACTGAAACATTGTAAAAGCTACTATCACTTCTTAAAAGCAAACAGGATTTAGGTAAGATTTGTGATGAGTCCATAAAATGCTAAACTGGTGGGCCAGAAAGGTTTTTTCTATCTGACACTGAAGAAAACAGCTTTAGAAAACTGTCCTTTCTAGTTCTGAACCGAGCACAGGCCTCTATTTTGTTGCCTCGGAAAGACTCGTTCATCTTGTCAGTGATTGGTGAAAATATAAGCTTGCACCACAGTTCTAGCCAATGAAATTTAAGGGGATGGAGCTGGGATCACAGTGAAAGTCTAGGATACCACTTTCCCTCTTTAAATAGTACACTGAAAGGTGACATTCCCTTTCCCTGTCTCTCCACATTATAAACTGCAGGACGTCTGGTATGTCACAGCTGTTTGGAAACGACTACTCAGGGTATGCGAATAAGAAATATTATTATCTGCATTTAACAGAAAAAAAGGAAGCATACAAATTCAGAAAGACTGGACAGAGACCACTCTGCTCATGACACAGATGCCTCTGCTGCACTCTCAGTCGTGTCTGACTCTTTGCGACCACATGGACTGTCTAGCCTGGCATGTCCACAGTATGCTCCAGGCAAGAATACTGGAGTGGGTTGCCATTCCCTTCTCCAGGGAATCTTCCCAACCCAGGCATGGAACCTGTGTCTCCTGAGGCTCCTGCATTTGCAGGTAGATTCTTTACCACTGAGCCGCCTAGAAAGCCCAACAGATACCTCAGTTGTTATAAATTTTCTGATAATTCTCCACTCCCCCACTGCTCTTTTCCCCTACATCTTCCAACCAGTTCTGGAAGTTTTAATCCTGGCAAATGTCTACACCAATGCTCAATCACTCTCCAAATACCATATTTTTTAATTTAAATTCTAATGTGCCAACTGGAAGCAAGATGGGCAATTACTAATCTCACACTTCAAAGGGGGATACATGGATAGAGGGATGAACAGATAGATGATAGATGACAGTCCTCACATATGCACTTGCTGCTGCTGCTGCTAAGTTGCTTCAGTCGTGTCTGACTCTGTGCGACCCCATAGACGGCAGCCCACCAGGCTCCCCCGTCCCTGGGATTCTCCAGGCAAGAACACTGGAGTGGGTTGCCATTTCCTTCTCCAATGCATGAAAGTGAAAAGTGAAAGTGAAAGCAACTGAAGTTACTCAGTCATTCCGACCCTCAGTGACTCCATGGACTTCAGCCTTCCCAGGCTCCTTTGTCCATGGGATTTTCCAGGCAAGAGTACTGGAGTGGGGTGCCATTGCCTTCTCCGACATATGCACTTACTGAACACCTATTCAATATATGTATGATTAACATATACCTCAGGCTTCCCTGGTGGTCCAGTGGTTAAGAATCTGCCTTGTAATGGAGAGGACACACTGATTCAATTCCTGGTCTGGGAAAATCCCACAGGCCACAGGGCAACTAAGCCTGTATGACACACTACTAAGCTTATGCTCTGGCGCCTTCGAGTCCCAACCCAGAGATTGAACCCAGGTCTCCACACTGCAGGCAGACTCTTTACCAGCTGAGCCACAAGGGAAGCCCAAGAATACCGGAGTGGGTAGCCTATCCCTTCTCCAGTGGATCTTCCTGACCCAGGAATTGAACCAAGGTCTCCTGCACTGCAGGGAGATTCTTTACCAACTGAGTTATCAGGGAAG
The DNA here is from genome assembly GCF_000754665.1 of Bison bison bison. Classification (NCBI taxonomy): domain Eukaryota; kingdom Metazoa; phylum Chordata; class Mammalia; order Artiodactyla; family Bovidae; genus Bison; species Bison bison. The sequence goes on along the minus strand of NW_011495046.1, from coordinate 2,202,277 downwards.
CCTGATACAAGTGTAGTATGTGTGTATATATATATATAGAGAGAGAGAGAAACTGAGACAGAGGGCAAATAGTTGATGGCTTATCAAAATCCAAAACAAGACTGGGAACAATCCTCAATGCCCCAAAATTCCTAGATTCAGTATTTATGTGAATGGCTAGCCTTATTCTTTTGCCCATACACGGAAGAAAAAAGTTCATGAAAGTAGTGTCAGTGAACAGCTCCCATATCTCTGCAGAGATTTTAATAACTAACTGCCATTCATCTCCTTTATTTCTCTACTTTCTTTGATACTGTAATGACTGACCCTAAACATGACTGGATGTCAGCGGTGGTTTAATCATGTCACCCACAGTAAAGATGCAGCTAGAAACTCTGTCAATAATCAGGATAATCAGGAAATACCAGATTTCTGTAAGAAAACAACTGATCATCCCTGGAAAGGTTCTGCTAGAGTTTGAAGTAGATGCCCGTGAAGTAAAAAACAAGCAAGTCCCCACCAACAGTCATCCCAGAATGACCCCTTCCAGTATCCATTTTTGTCATGGAGCACATTCATGCTGCCACATTCAGGAGCAGAAGTCGGGACTGGAATGTTTGATTTTGGTCTCCTACTTTTGCTGAGAAACTTGACATCTTGACTCTGACTAAATGTAATGATCCTGTCCCTCCAAATCTAGTATTACAACCAGTAAACAAGTCTGAGGCTAGGAGGGGGGCCACTCTCCTGAACTGGGACTTGCAAGACTGCCAGGAGTGGGATTCTGACAACCAAGAACTTGGCATGAAAGAGGCTGTTGTTTCTTTTTTTTCTTTCTTTTAAAAAATGTAATTACAGGTATTTCTCAGTAATTCATAAATTATGCACCTCGTCTCCCAATCTAAACCATTAAATTCCAACCAATGACTGAACTGTCTTACCACTAATAGTAAACTAATTTTCTTTTTTGTCTGCTGGTGTATTCCTTCTGGAGTGCCCTCCCACCTTTTTCCTCCTCTGATCAGTGAGCCAGGAAGAAGTATCCTCTATGATAAGTTTTGGTGTTTAACAAACATCATGGCATACCACAGACTTTATAAATGTCAGCAGTAGGCCTTCAGAATTAACAGGTATACTAATAATTTATTTTTGTTCTAAATTCAGGAAAGTGATTTGAATAGGTAGTCTTTTCATGGATATCAACACATTAACAATAAGAAGTATATATTATATATTACAGGAAAGACATTAAAACAGAATGCTCTGACATCTAAGACTATAATATTGTCAAGATGCATCACTAAACCCAGGATCATAGATGTGCAATATGCTGCTTCAAGAAAAATATGGATTTAAAAAATCATAGCTTATAAGACTCCATTTTAAGATGACATAATAGAGGATTATGTTAATCAGTGTTTCTCACAAATGAACCAGCCCATTGCATAATTACAATCATATTTAATCATGACAGCAAAGTACAGAGAGCAACACCTTCTCCGTTCTATTTGGACAACTTATGTCAGACTAGAATTGGCCCGAAAATAAATTCCTTGAGAGTTGATTGATTGGTGATACCTGACCATTCAACAGAAATTAAATGTTTTTTAAAATTCGGGGTTTGAACAGAAACATAGCTTTCTAAAATAAATGTAGGGTTTTTTGTTTTTTTTGGGTTTTTTTTTAGTGCAATCACTCAGTGTTTGTTTAATGTTTGATTCACTCAATAGCAATTCCCCCCTTAAGCATTTGTGAAGTAGTTTGTGGACATGCTTGCAGTAGTGTACTTATGTGCAAAAATCAAACATAAAAACTGATCACATGCTCACAGCTGGAAACCGTGTCAGGCTTTATTCAGAAAGGTATCAGGCATTATCATTTAGCGCTCCCACAGCGGGAGGAAAATGGTGGCACAGAGGAGAACTATCACATCAGACACACTCCAGGGGTTTCTTTTCCCTACATTGTTCCTCTCCCAAATGTAACTCTTTAAATTTTAAATAGGAAGAGAACACACAGAATCATTGCTCAGAACAAAAAGAGGAGGAGGAGGAGTGGATTTGGAGGAGGAAGGAAGTGGCAAAACAAGGAGGAAAACATTTTTCATTAAATAAAGTGAATACGAGAAAGTTCAACAGACACTTTCATGTGTCCTTAAGACCTAAAGCAGCACACACATCACAGAGGTTCTGAAGATCCACTTTAGTTCAGACACAGTGGAGTTTTCCTTCCTTGTGTTTTACTATTGTTGTATTGTTGACCAGGAACAAGTTACTCCTTAGTAATCAAATGCAAATATATTCAAGAATAGCTAATTGATGAGGTTTTTGTCTTGTAAACCTCCACTTAGTGGATACGATATATATTAATGTTGTAGTCAAGTGAAGACACCTGAACTGGAGCACATTTTATTTTTCCTTTTCCAGAGAAAATGTCATCTTTGAACCCTGTTATCTAATTCTATTTTTTCAGAGAAAACTAGAATTTAGGAATTAATGCAAACCTTTGAAAATCCTCATTAGAGAATTTTCACATTAGTTTTTGTTTAATACAATGAGACCATCATTATTTTAGAAACAATTATCACAACACTAAATTTATTTTTCCAGAAAAGCAACATTCAGGACAGGTTTCATTTCAGCATGTGAAGAAATTACTAAAGAAATGATTGCTTCTTCATAGCAATGATAGTCTGTGCCAGGGGGCAATAGTGGTATAACTGGCTCCTGAAGATCCACAGATGGATGGTCTATTCAGTGTTTCTCCTCCAATCTATCTGCTGCAGGTCTCTTCCTCCAGACACTGCAGACACCCTTTGGATACTTTTCAGTGTAAACTGAAGAGTGGCCCCAGCCGCAGACCCCTGGGAATTGAGCCCCAGCCCCCTGGGAATGCTTTGAGAAAGAAATCTTCATCAGCATGTATTAGCTAAGTAAGGGCTTCCCAGGTGGCTCAGTGGTAAAGAATCCACCTGCCAATGCAGGAGATGGAGGGTTCGATCCCTGGGTGGGGAAAACCCCTGGAGAAGGAAATGGCAACCCACTCCAGTATTCTTGCCTGGAGAATCCCATGGACAGAGGAGCCTGGTGGGCTATCGTCCATAGTGCCCCAAAGAGTCAGATACGACTTAGCAACTAAACAACAACAATAGCTAAGTAAATGTAGAAAAAGATCTTTGTCCATCCATCAATCCTTCTGTAAACCCCGTAAGATTAGAGATGAATCACCCTCATCCCTAAGTTTCACACTGAAATATTATGGCAAACAAAAGCAGGGACATTACTTTGCCAACAAAGGTCTGTCTAGTCAAGCTATGGTTTTTCCAGTAGTCATGTATGGATGTGAGAACTGGACTATAAAGAAAGCTGAGTGCCAAAGAATTGATGCTTTTGAACTGTGGTGTTGGAGAAGACTCTTGAGAGTCCCTTGGACTGCAAGGAGATCCAACCAGTCCACCCTAAAGGGAAATCAGTTCTGAATATTCATTGGAAGGACTGATGTTGAAGCTGAAACTCCAATACTTTGGCCACCTGATGTGAGTGCTAAGTGCTAAGTCACTTCAGTTGTGTCCGACTCTGAGCGACCCCAGAGACGGCAGACCACCAGGCTCCCCCGTCCCTGGGATTCTCCAGGCAAGAACACTGGAGTGGGTTGCCATTTCCTTCTCCAATGCTTGAAAGTGAAAAGTGAAAGTGAAGTTGCTCAGTCGTATCCGACTCTTATCGACCCCATGGACTGCAGCCTACCAGGCTCCTCCGTCCATGGGATTTTCCAGGCAAGAGTACTGGAGTGGGGTGCCACTGCCTTCTCCCAC
>NW_011495046.1:2173970-2198384 GCF_000754665.1 Bison bison bison | reverse complement strand
CTGACTCATTGGAAAAGACCCTGATGCTGGGAAAGATTGAAGGCAGGAGGAGAAGGGGACGACTGAGGATGAGATGGTTGGATGGCATCACCAACTCAACGGACACAAGTTTGAGTAAACTCTGGAAGTTGGTGATGGACAGGGAGGCCTGGTGTGCTGCAGTCCATGGGATTGCAAAGAGTCGGACATGACTGAGTGACTGAACTGAACTGAACTGATTACGGTAAAATTCCAATGTGTCTCTGGTGACTCTGTCACAAATACAGAAACTAAGCCATGAACAGATTAATTACGTTTAGTCTAAAGTAAATCTTCAGTAAAATTTAGATATGACCTCTAGTCGCCTGACTGCAAGGCTATGTTTTCCATCAGCTTCTATTCTGAGTCCTATGTGTGTGTGTGAGTATATAGACATATATATATAGAGAGAGAGAGAGTACAAATACCTGTGAGTATATGTAGTACATGTACATGTGAATACATACACTCATATACACGTATGGACATATACACACATATCCTTTTACATTTCTCATTTTTTTTTCAAAGGAGACTAATAGATCCTTAGGCGGAAATAAGAAGAAACAAACTGAATATGTGCATTCTCTTTTTGAACAGGGAATCAGATCAGCCTAACAAGATGTTTCCCTGAAATATTGGCCTCAAATGAGTCCATTCAGCCATGGCAAGGAGAGGTTTCCAGCCAAAACATTTAATTAGTGCCCAATTAAGACAGCCAGAATGATGTGAAGTCCAGGCTCTGGCCGTGTGCACGCGTCAGGATGGGTAAGCAGCTTAAGTGAGTCTAGTCTGACTAAAAGCTGTCAACTGTCAAACTGTCAGTGGGCCATATGGGTCAGGCAGCGTCTCTCTGAAGAATTCAGCTTGTCCACTTACAGGGGAAAACAGCTCCAACACCACTGGGTTGACAAATACCCAGCAGTTCCTCAAAGTGGGATGGAACTGAAGTCATGGTCAGGTTAAAGGAAGAGCCATGTCATGTCCCCATTAAACTTCCCTGGCACCTCTTCAGCTATAGAAAAAGGTCCAAACTCCTTCACATGGCAGACGACACCCGTGCCTAATTATCCGGCCTCATCTCTCATCCCCTCCCGCCAGCCCCCGTCTTTATCCTCAAGTGACGCTGAACTGCTTGACATTCCCTCTGTGCACACGTGTGCTTCTGGCTTCAAAGCTTTGCTAATGCTGTACCCTCTGCCAACAATGTCATTCTCTCTTCTCCCTCCACCTCACCTCAATCACGCTTTCACTCATTCGTCCTTCTACATTAAATGAGTAAACTGCTACAAGAAGCTTTTCCTACCCATCCCCTCCACCATCAATCTCAGGCAGGATTACAGATCCCTCTCCCATGCTCTCATGAGCCTCCAGGTGTCACATATGAGCTTCATCATCTCTTTATGAGCCCATTTTCCCCTCTTGACTGTAAACAGTCATCAGAGTTTGATGTGATGTCAGGGATGTTTCTTTTGTCTTCATAATCCTAGCATCAAGGGCACTGAATGCTCCTAATACTTGTTATTGATAAGAACCAACAAACTAAGGGAGTCCGCTGGTGCCCTAGCAGTAGGATTCGGCCCCGAGGTTTAATCCCTGGTTGGGGAACTGAGATCTCCAGTTCCTTCTTCTGGTAAAAAGAGAAAAAAGGATTAGAATGTAACTATGCTGGGAGGGATTGGGGGCAGGAGGAGAAGGGGAAGAGAGAGGATGAGATGGCTGGATGGCATCACCGACTCAATGGACATGAGTTTGGGTAGACTCTGGGAGTTGGTGATGGACAGGGAGGCCTGGCGTGCTGTGATTCACGGGGTCGCAAAGAGTCGGACACGACTGAGCAACTGAACTGAACTGATGACTTTTTATGTAAAGCATCATGTGTCTTCACCCCCAAAATGTAATTTTTTCTTTATCCCCAAGGGAGAAAATCTTGTCTTTCTTCCTTCACAAAAAGAATACAAATATCTGTTAAGAGGAGAGAATCAAGTCCATGAAGGACTCGCCAGGGTGCTCACAAACCCGGAGGAAGCAGTCTTTTACCAAATCAGTCGGGGCTAGGCTAGCAGGTGCTTTCCCTCTATTCTGACACCAAACCACACCATCAGATAGGACCCTCTCCCCTCTTCCTGTAAGAGCAGGAACAACTGAAAGTGCTAAGACTTCCTCCTGGCCTCTCCACCATCTCCAAGGAAAAGATAAGAGATACAAAGAACACTCAAGGGCAGGCTGGTTCTACTTCACCCTTTGTCACCTGCCTCTGCTTCTTCCATTGTTTGTTTCTCCTTCTTGGGAGGCAGTTCTTTGGAAAGACCCAAAAGAGACAAGGCCTTCCCTGGTGGCTCATATGGTAAAGAACCCACCTGCAATGTGGGAGACCTGGGTTAGATCCCTGGGTTGGGAAGATCCCCTGCAGGAGGGCACGGCAAGCCATGGCAGTACTCTTGCCTGGAGAATCCCATTGACAGAGGAGCCTGGCAGGCTGCAGTACTTGGGGTCGCATTGAGTTGGACACAACTGAAGTGACTAAGCAGCAGCAGCAAAAGAGACAAGGAAGCTTTGAGCATAAGAAAGTGTGTCAGGCAACTAGAGGTGGTGAGAATTGGTGTGTGAGAGAGAGGGAGAGAAAAAAAAAAAAAAAAGATGCAGATGACATGCAAAATCTAAGAGCCCAAGGGTTCTTGCTGCTGTCCAATTAGCTATATCCAGAGAAAAAACCAAAAATCATATTGACTATGACACCAAACTCACAAGAGAAGCAGAAACATAAACCCCAAACAACAAAAAATGACACTAGAAAGAAAAAGAGAGGAGAGAAAGGAGCCCTTTGATATCTACCTGGATTTATCTATGTTCTTGATCATCTAATAATAAGATTTACTTTTTTCCTGAAAATGGACTGTTTACCCTTCCCAGGCAAAACTTTGGTGTCACACTTAAAGTCCCTGATATGTCTTTTGCTCCCTCCTGGAGAGAATGTGGGAGAAGATGCAATTAGGAGCCTCTCCTCTCCCTTTCCAAAGAACCTTCCTTCCTTAACACAGACAGCAGTGAACCATATTGCAAGATATCCTAACCTGAGTATGTTTATCTTGCAGCACACAGCATAGGTCAGAAAGGAATCAGAGTAGGGCCGTTGGCACAAGCAAAATGGAAGTCTTAGACGTGGATGTGGTAGGGGTAAGTTCCCCGACTCTTGGTATTAAATTTGCATAGTGGGTTAATCATAGTTAGGAAAGAGGCTAAGGTCATAGGGATCAAATCAAAGTCTTACTCAAATGAACCACAGTGATCAGGTTCAGGACAGAATGTGGGAAAAACATAAGGCATAAAAGTGACTTCAGAATCAGACATCGGTGCTAAGATTTTTTTTTTTTTTTAAGTCAAACACGTGGTTATGGAAGACCTATGACTCAGATTCACAAAATTTCAAGGGCAGGATCACAGAGCCAGGTCACCACCAGTAGCACAATATCTCCATATGTGTGGGTTTTAATAGCAAGCGCTGAAAGAACAAAACTAGTAAACTGACACAGGTACTGTTTTAAGATTTATTTTGTTAAAATATATCACAGTTCAAAAAAGGTACCAAACTCTGTGGGCCTTATGAAAATAATAACAAGCTTTGTGTTGGTAGTAACAAAGGATTATAATGGTCATTAAATGATATATACTAAACAGAGGAAATCAAGCACTGAGCTTGCTATTGACATATAGATGTTGAATCAGAAAAATTCTGATTTTTGTTAATCAAAAATTTTGTTAAATTTTGTTAATCAAAATTCTGATTAACAGAATTTAGATTCTGTTAATGTAAATCCCCTGATTTAGATTAACACAGATGACAGATCTAGTAAAGCAAACTGAATGAGAACCATCTAGGTGATAATGATCACAAGGTCTATAGATTACATTTAAAATGAAAGAGAAAAAAAGAAAGCTGAGAAATGTCTAAGGTGGTGAAACCCTGAAAATCAAATGGCAACTGTCAAAGTAGTGAAAGGATTGCAAATTGAAATTTAGCTATATCAAAATTATTCCAGGTTACCTAAAAATGACAGTATCTTTTATAACAGTGCCAGAGACTATACGCAAAAAATATTTATATATATACAGCTAAAAAATGGAAGGGAACACTAAGATCAAAAAGAATAAAAGAATGTTAACTATTTCCAGGTCTTAAAATAGGCATATAAAACATAAAAGCAATGACATTTTCAAAAATTAATATATCTGATAAACAAAGTTCAAAAAAGAAAGAGAGAACAACTATTTGTTGTCAGTCAACTAGGAAGTAGCGTAAGTGCCACTTCTAAGATACTTATTATGTTTAGTTTCTTGATCTAGGTATGGGCAATTTGTAAAAATTTACTGAGCTGTACATTTTCCTGTATTAATGCTATACTTCAATAAAAAGTTTTCTAAAGAAAAAAAAATCAGTTATAATGTATGGTCCTAAACCCTTGAGTGCATCCTCCTAGGGTATTTATGAGTAAGGCTTCAGACCAAAACTCTAGCTTGTAACGAAGGTGGTCCTCTAAAAGTGTTGAGAATCTCTCTCACTTAGTCAATATATTTAAAGTCTTAAAAAGCATCTTAAGAGATACTTGCTTGAATTCTAATAAAATGGACAGTGTTTGTAAGCAGAAAACTTGACCCAGTGATGAGTGAAGCTGGTCTGCCTAATTTGAGTGAGCTAATTTCAAGAGTGAAATGTTCTGCATGTTCAAGATTGTTGAGACCAACTTGAAGACCGAAGAAAGGAGTGTTTCTTCTGGTCCCTGGTGATGGTGACAAAATTTGGATTCCCATAATCAAGTCCCGATTCCACCAGCTCTAAACAGCTACACTGGGTAAGACATTTAACATCACTACGTCTATGATTCTGTCCACAAAGATCGAGATATGGTTTGCCCTACTTACCTGCTTGTGTTCTACTGAGTCTTACACAGACAATGTAAGCAAAAGTGCTCTGAAAGCTGCAAAATACTATAACACTGTGTTAAATTAAGTGCAAAAGGAGGCCATTAGACTAGGGTGGCTCTGAAACCTTGGCAGTCTGTACTGGCAAACCAAGCCTACACCTGTACACGCTTCAAGGTTAAGAAGTCAAAACCCAAGGATAATTCATCACAGCCAACTAGGCTTTCCCAAATAAGGCAACCTGAAGCTCTAGTCAATCAAAAGGTTTCCTTGCTTGGCTTCCATATCTTTGGTATAAAAATCTTACCCAGGCTCCTGTCTGTCAATGGAACACTCTTAACCAATTCCAGTTTGGTGCTGCCTGATTCAGATCGATTTTTGCTGAAATAAACTCGTAATATGCTTCTGTTTATCTTTAACAAATGTAAAGCAATATGACTGTTGGTTCATAACCTTGGGAGTTCTGTGGGTAAATCTGAAACCTGTCAGGCAGAGGGCAAGGAGACACGCCCCGCCCCACACAAAAAAAGAAGTAGGCTATTCCAGACTGCTAGGTGGAGGTTTAATAAGCAAGGCACTTATAAAAGAGGCTTGTCTTGGGGGCCACAGGCAAGCAGATCTCCACATTTACCCTCCAGAATCTTAAAAGTTTATATAGAGGCCTCCACTGATTTGGGCAGTCTCAACAACTCACTCTCAGAGCTGAAAACAGCTCTCACTGTGGAAGCAATGGGTAAAATGGACATCCCATGGAGAGGGGGTGAGGAGTTTCCGACTGCCTGAGTCCAGCACTCAGCTAGGATGAACCAGCAGTCACCACCTCTCAATGACTGACTCCAACAGATTCCCATTTGAACAGCTTAAATTTGATGACACAGTCTGACTGAGCTCCATTTATTCCCTTCCATCTACTCTGTAGACTATTAGCTACACTCAGCTTCTTAGAAACTTGTGCTGTGCTTAGTCACTCAGTCGTGTCGACTCTTTACAACCCTATGGACTGTAGCCCGCTAGGCTCCTCCGTCCACAGGGATTCTCCAGGCAAGAATACTGGAGTAGGTTGCCATGCCTTCCTCTGGGAATCTTCCCAACCTGGGGATTGAACTCAGGTCTCCTGCATTACAGGCAGATTCTTTATTGTCTGAGCCACCAGGGAAGCCCTAGAAACATGTATTTGATATTAATATATTGTATTCTGGTTTCAAAACTCAAGCAACCTCCTTCTAGCTGCAACCTCAAATCTTTGATAATAAGGTCCCAGTCTTCATCATCTGAGATGCCCCATTTGGGGTCCAATGCCACAGCCTTCCAAATCATGCCATGCCCCTTCCTACCTTCTATAAATTTACCCCTGTTGTATCCTCCTATTACTGTGTCCCTCCTGCTCCTCCTCTTCTTGTCAAGTTCAGTCTATCCTTTAAGGCTTATTTCACATCCTTCCCTTTCCAAGAATTCCGCTGCCCCCTCCACCCATGAACTCTAGTATACTGATTTATGCATCATCCCTAAGTTTCTTTGGGTATTATCTTTTACATCTAAATTTACAGTTAGGTTATGTTTCTCTAAACAACATATTACTCCTGTTCTCACCAAACTACAAAATCACTAGAAGAGGGATCATCTTCTATATTTCTTTTATTTCTTTTCCCTTTCCCAGTAACTTGCACAGTACTGACAAATGGTGGTGAAACTGAGATTCAAAAAATACTGAGATTATCCAAAAATATTCATGGAAGTGAATTAAGTTAATAATTCCAAAGGGGGCATGGAGCTGTTATTGGGTGTCTGTGTATCGAAGACATTATTTCTCTTATTCATTTCAAATATAACTTTTGAGAAGTGCTTTGAGAAACCACAGACAAATGTGATCCTCAATTAGAAAGAACAGACAAACAACCTATGTCACTCTCCTTGATATACAAGATTCAAGCAAGTACAAAAACATTAATCCATACACAGGACTCAAATAAATACAAAATTAGTTCCAAATGAAGAAATACAAAAGATTAATAATACAGGACACAATTGTGCATAATAAATGACTAAAGAGTGGTTGAGTTTTGACAGAGGGAGATATGCCAAATTCTACCAAGATTAGATTCAACAAAGCAGGTCACTAAGGATAGGGGAGAAACACAGGTAAGCGGTCCAAAATTCAACCGAATTTTGGACTTGGCCATTAGGTACATCTAATTAAATTCCTGCAAAGAGGTCTGACTGTAGGTGGGTGAAAGTGAAAGTCTCTCAGTCGTGTCCAACTCTTTGCGACCCTATGGACTATACAGCCCATAGGATTCTCCAGGCCAGAATACTGGTGTGGGTAGCTGTTCCCTTCTCCAGGCTATCTTCCCAACCCAGGGACTGAACCCAGGTCTCCCACATTGCAGGTAGATTTTTTATCAGTTGAGCCACCAGGGAAGCCCAAGAATACTGGAGTGGGTAGCCTATCCCTTCTCCAGAAGATCTTCCTGACCCAGGAATTGAAACAGGGTCTCCTGCACTGCAGGCAGATTCTTGAACATCTGAGCACCAAGGAAGCCCCTAAGTGGGTGGTGGCACTGAAATGAGCAGGGCACACAATGTGAACAGGAAGAGAAACAAAGGAGGAGAGGCTAGTAGATAGAAATGGAAGGGGTGATGTATGGAGATCACTTTAGTTGGCAAACCGTTACAATTCTGACTTTTTGCTTCTCTTTTTAACATTTTCTCCCTCCACATGGTACTCACGCCCAGATGCAAAGTGATGGTTTCATAATAATAAATAAATAATTATAGAACCACAAAAGGTCCAAAAGATATGCCGAGAAGGGTTACACACTTGGCTTCAGATCTTACTGCAGTAAAAAACAGAAAGTAGTCTTGGGTTTGACAGTCTGGATGGCTGGAAGGCAGTGACTGATATCCAGTTAAAAACTTCAGAAGACCATTTTTTCTTGCCACCAGTAGATGCCCAGGCTGCCAGACATTCATATTTTAAAACACTTTTTTAAGGGATAGTAAGGTTTTTTCTTTCCTCTGTGAGACTTGTTGCTATTGTTGAGTTGCTAAGTCATGTTCAAGTCACTAAGTCATGCCCTAGCCTTTTGCAACTGCACAGACTGTAGCCCGCCAGGGCTCTATGAGGCTTAAATATACAGATATCTTCCCAGAGACTATTCTGTAGCTTCAGGAATAGGCTGAGTTTGGGGACTACCTAGATTCCTACAGAAATGTCGTCCCAGAGGACTATGGCTCTGACATCCCCAAGTGACACTGCATGTTTTTCAGCACTTGTCACTAGCCTTCAAGATAGACCCGGTGAACAAAAAGAGAGAAGAATAGGTGCTCTGCTGCTGCTGCTGCTGCTAAGTCACTTCAATCGTGTCCGACTCTGTGCGACCCCATAGACAGCAGCCCACGAAGCTCCCCCATCCCTGGGATTCTCCAGGCAAGAACACTGGAGTGGGTTGCCATTGCCTTCTCCAACACATGAAAGTGAAAAGTGAAAGCGAAGACGCTCAGTCGTGTCCAACTCTTCGCGACCCCATAGACTGCAGCCTACCAGGCTCCTCCATCCATGGGAGTTTCCAGGCAAGAGTACTGGAGTGGGGTGCCATTGCCTTCTCCGATAGATCCTCTAGAGAGATGATGATCTAGCAAAGACTGTTAATATTAGTACATGGACTCTTTTTATTATAATTTTAAAAATATTTTCACAACTATTATCTCATTTGATCCTCACACAACCCTGTGAAACCAGCAAAGTTAAGATGATCATCCTCATTGCATTATCACTCTGTAAATAAGACAGAGCTCAGGGAATCTACCTGCCTGAGTCACAGAACTGTACCCTGCCTGGGGGGACTGGAACCCAGGCATCCCAAGTACATCCAGATAAACACTGCCACCCCATCCCCACCAAACAGAGGACTGAGGTCTTTGAACAATGAGGAGCTCAGGAACTTTCTGGAAAATATGAGATAGACAAAACCCCCAAACCAGGGCTTAGAAGATATCTAAGGCCAACTTTTTCATTTTACAGGTAAAGTCTAATTTGACTGAATGGTTGGCCCCAATTGTCCATCAAATTCATGTACATGTCAGCTCTCTTAACTTCAAGTGCAGTGCTCTTTGCCACTGGACATGACATGATGACATCTCCTGATAGGGTTTAAACAAAACTCTCAAAGTCAGTGAAACATGTTAGGATCCACTTACCCTGACAAAGCAAACTGGAGGTTTTAACAAACATCAGATGAAACTGGAGCCTGTATGTGGATTAATTATAGTCAAAAGACCCTCCCTTGTAAAATAAGAATAGCTGAGACGAGGGCTGAGAGGTAGGAAGCGGCACGAGATGCAGAGTAAATAGGTCCTCATTTGCCTGCTAACCCTGATCCTCCCTCCAGAATGGTCTGGAAGCCCAGCAGAGGGTCAGTTTCCTCCTTTGCAGGACCTTAGGTGAACAAGTCTGCTTCCTTGGACTGTTAAGAGAAGTTACCAAGAAAAATGTTAAGTTCACTGCAAAAGCTGATAAGGTATTTTCATCCTTACTGCTGTAGTTTTGCTTTCCTGAATTATCTAGTTAACCCTCCTTCCTCTCACCTGATTTCTATTTTAGTGTATCTGGCCCAGCCTAGCTGTCCAGTGTGAGGATGAAAGGTCACGGCATAATCACTCCAAGGTTAGACTTTAAAACTGTCCTTGACCATCCAGGTGCTTCAAAGGAGCCAGTAAGTGCTGATGGGTAGCCAAATAAACAATAACAACAATGAGTAGCCCAGAATGTAGAACTAAGATCCCTTTGAGATGTGGAAAAACAATGCCTAATAAGCAAACTCAGCCATCTCTGAATATAAGTCATGTAAGAAACTGTTACCCACTCCAGTGTTCTTGCCTGGAGAATCCCAGGGACGGGGAGCCTGGTGGGCTGCCATCTATGGGGTCGCACAGAGTCGGACACGACTGAAGTGACTTAGCAGCAGCAGCAGCGGCAGCAAGAAACTGCCTATGTCTGATGAAGAAAATTTGGGATTATCCAAAGGAATACCCAGCCAAAGGAATGTGTACATAACTAACAGAGTTGAAATTGAAGAGGCAAGAAGAACTCCTAAATCAAGAGTTTATCAAAGTGTCTCCATCTTTGTCCAGGGTCCAGGACAACTGAGCCCCAGGAGTGGAGACAAATCCATAAGGCTATGAGAACCTGAGGACACTAGCTTTTAAGATCCAGATAAACCCAGCAGCTCTGAGCCCTTGCTCACCAACAAAATACAGGATTTAAACCCCAGCATTTTAACAAGACTAGCTGCAAGGAGAAAACATGCTGGCCAATTATGCCATACCCAATTTTGTTTTAAATGAATAAACTAGCATTAATTATACATTAGTTTTGTGTGAGTGTGGACTAGTCTTCCAAGGTAAGCCTTTCTTACCTTGGGAACAGATAGAAGAGGAAATGAGAAGACCTCACCTGCGTACAGGTGGCTGTGGTAAGAATGCTACAAACAGCAAGTTATAGACCCAAGAGAACCACAAGGAAAGATATATAACTTGCTATTTATAGCAAGTTCACCAAGTTAAACAGACCAGGTTACACATGACAGCAGTTAGTACAGGTGGAAAAATCACGTAACTCCCTATACTCTGTGCCTATAATCAATGAGAACTCAATCAGAGAACAGGGCAGCTTGAATTTCAACCAAATGCTTTTGATCTCCCATGTAGGAAAAAAATACATTGACAACACTAGATTTTTTTTTTTTAATATTATGCTCTTTGTGAGGTACGAGTTGAGACCAATTCTCCCTTCTTTCTGAAGGAAAATGCCTTCAGAAAGAAAATGCCTGAGATAAAAAATGAGGAAAGTGCATAAAAGCAGAGATTTAATGATATTTTATATACTCCACTGCTAAATTCAAAAAGTGAACAAATATATTCAAGAAAAAACATTTCAGTTAAGGTAGTTGGAATTAAAGGAATTATATTACTTTTTGATTAACCAGAAACCTCAATTAACCAAAGTCACTTATTCACTACTCTTTTCCATTAGTGAAGATTTTGGAAAATATAATTATATAATTATACATCAGAGTTTGTCATGAAGATAATATCCAGTTGTTATAGTACACAATGTGCAGAGAATTTCTTTCAATTATTATTGCACCGAGTGCTATTTACTTCAGAAATACTCTAGAGTTAAAGAGGGGAGACATTCTAGTTATTAATCTTTAATCCTTTCAGATGGGAATATGGTCATGGGCCAACAAAATGGAAAGACGCACTGCAATAAAAAAATCAGCAATTCCTTCCTCAAACTTCCTAACCCAAGTGGCCAATTGCTGGTTGTCATTGCATTAATCTAATTATAACTCTTTCCTATTGAATTTTAAAATACATGAAATGACTGGGGAAAAAAATAGCAACCTGTAAAAATCAAAGGGTTCCACACTTAATGTTACATTCAAAGGTAATTACTTAACACACGCAAAGCCCAACTGCACAACCTACAATTCTGCAACTTTCTATTGGCTCTTTTGCTTCTACTTTAAATAAAAGAAATCCCTTTCATTTTGTCAAGAAAACTTTTCTCTACCTCACTACTGCCTGACAAGGGAACAGATGGCAATTTAAGGGGAGAATTTATGAGAGCCACAATCTTAATGTTGCATAAAGGAAAGAAAAAGACTCGCATCAAAACCACTGACAAATGTACTTGCTAATATTAATGCACTCCCCATTCATCCAATATGCTTCCTAATTGCTTTTCTGTACATAATAATGTGGCACCTGCTGCTCAACATTGCAAACGCATCAGGATTTCTCCAAAGTCAAACAGCTCTGCAACTGGCCCTCTCCCAGTGATAAATGTAGAGCACTGTATCACGCACAGTTCCTGTCAGTGGCATAATTAAAATTTTATACTTACAGAAAAAGATAGTAAACAATCAGTTCTTAAATGGATTCACAAGAGGAACTCTTGTTACAGCCAACTTTATAATTAGTATGCATCATGTACTGCTAATATATCCATGACAAGAAAATAGGGGGAAAATGAGAAACTCGAGTTGTTCCCTTAATGCAATGTGAAAGTACTAAAAAAAAAGAAAGAAAAAGAGAGGAAAAAAGAAGAAATCTACTGTTACTATATTCTTGCATCAAGAGCTTTCTCTCCTGTTAACATGTTTCTTCCCTATAGCTTGTCTGTGCTTTCTCAAGTGACGGTGAGAATAAGATTAGAGGTTAGGATGAAGAAAACTTTCGTGTACACACACATCAATGAAAATACCCCACCTCAAATACCATTTTTTTGTACAGGGTAGGGCTTAGAAAACTACAGACCACTAGCTAAATTCAGCCTTCAGATTGTTTTGGTAAAAGGTCTGTTTGGGATTGAGAAAAATTTACACATTTCTAAATATGGGAATACAAATTAAAAGAAAAATAATTATATGAATATCAAATTTCAGTGCCCATAAAGAAAGTTTCATTGGAACACAGCCAAGCTCATTCATTTACATATAGTCTCCACCACTTTCCTACTATAAGGGCAGAGTTGAAAAGTTGCCACAGAGGATGTATGACCTGCAAGAACTACAATATTTACTATCTGGCCCTGATGTGTATGTGATTTCCACCAGCTTTGCTGGTGACTCAGTGGTAAAGAATCCGCCTGCCAATGAAGGAGACAGGGGTTTGATCCCCGGGTCAGGAAATTCCCTGGAGAAGGAAATGGCAACCCACTTCAGTATTTTTGCCTGGAGAACCCCATGGACAGAGGAGCCTGATGGGCTGCAATCCGTAGGGTGGCAAAAGAGTCAGACACGACTGAGCAACTAAAATAACAATAACAACACCTGTTTCGAAAGAGTTTACTGGCTCCTCATTGAAGTTATCTGTGCCCTAGAGATCTATCAATTCAATCTAAGTTGAGTCTGTAGCTATTTCCATGCGCATGCACACATAAACAACAATTAGTGATCAAGGAGACAAAATAGGGTCCCAGCAAGCTTGTATCTGTGTATGTGCACGCAGGTATGCATGTGTGAAAGGTGAAAAATTATCATTCTAAGTGTAATTAAAAATTAATATCTGAGTTGTGATAAAAATCAAATTATATGAATTATCTATGTGGGCTTTTCTTTTGGTTATAATTATATCTTGCAAAATCTAGGTCATCACTTTTAAATCGAACATTTATGTTCCTATGTCTGTGAAGAGTCCACTTCTTAAACAACAAAATGGCCAAAAACAACCCAAACAGCAATAACACAAAGCTTACTTTTGACTGCCATACAACATTGAAATAATAGGAGATTTAGTTAAAAAAAGAAAAAAGTTATTTGATAAAATTTCTTAGAACTACACAGGTGCACACACACAAAAACATAAATGAAAACACATTAAACTGGTTAAATCTGAACAGGGTCTAAGGATGGTGTCAATCTCAGCTTTCTGGTGCTGCTGTTGTACTAAAATCATATTGGATGTTACCAGTGGGGGAAACTGGATGAAGGGACCTCTGCATACTATTTTTGCATCTTCCCATGAATCAATAATTGTTTCAAAGTAAAATATTTTTTTAAAAATTATTCGAGAACAGAGGCTTTTGCTGGACAATGGGTTGGTTCCTCTAACCAATATGAAATTATATCATACCCAGACTTTTAATTGACAAGGGAAAAGAAAACAATGATAGCGACAAATAAATCTTAAGGCTTACACACTCTCTGTATATGAAATGAGACTGTAACAAATCAATCATTTTAATTTTTTTCTGGTGACTATAGCAGGGGGTGGGGAAGGGAGCGGGGAACTAGCCAAACGGATTTTTTGGTTTGGTGGACAAAGTGCCTAGTTGATTCACTGACCATTTTGTTTTGCGTGGCTTGTCAGGCGTTCCTTTCTAGTAAGTCCTCTATTCACATCCCTCAGGCACATTCCTATTGGCCAGAACATTTCCCTTATTGTACAATTACCATCTTTCACATCTAGATGAAAATCCTTTTCTTCACAGCTGAAAGCTAAAAGAGAAGGGAATTTGAATCTAGAGGATTTTAACTTGCTTTGCTTCACTAGGAAAGCATGCCCCATACGATGTAGTGCCTTTTTAAAACTGCTTGTTCCTTTGAGCAAATAGTATTAATTCCAACACTTTTTAAAAGAGGGGGAGGACTACCTGTGAATATAAATAAAGTGAGACATTCCACAACTAAAGATCTCAGGGAGATTAAGGTCTAAATCAGAGGCACAGATGCAGATAAAATAATTTGTATCATGAATGAAAATGTTACACACAAAACTCCTAAAAAACAAAACCTTTTTGAAGATAAAAACTGCACAAAAATTGCTGATGTGAGTGAGGAAATAAAATATGTTTTTAGTTTTCATGGCAGGAAGATGAGATTCGTTTTTATACCAGCTCCACAAAGGCTTGCTAGCAACCTGCTTAGAATACAATAGACAGGATTTAAATTTTCTTTTCCTTTACGTGGTTTGCTCATTTGCATGCTAGGCCCCAGAATGGTCTTCCTTCTCTCTGCCATTTCACAGAAACACTGGGATCTGAGCGCTGGGAGCAAACTGAAAGGTTCAAGGGTGCTTGTGAGTTCAGCAGAAAGCTCTTTTATCAATGTATTTGCAAGGGAAAAATGTAGTCCTTTCCTCACTTCATTGGGCAACTTTTCCTTTGAGGGACAGCTTCAAAAATCTCCTTCCCAGAACACCTTTTGGCCCAGGAAAGTGCTCAGGATTCCTCAAATACATAGACACAAACTCATCATGGGGACCGCTAATGAACAAAGATGAAATTAGTGTTCGTTTAAAAGGAATTTTAGGAGAAGGATAGCTCTACCTCTATCCATCTCAGGGACAGTTTCTTAAATTTCGTCATTGAAAAATATCACAAAAGGCTATAATTCACTTAGAAGAAAGTTCAAGGGGCCAGGGCATAGAAGGAAAGGAATATGCAGATCTTCTATTTCATTTTAGGATGATTAAAGCGTACATACATGTCACAACTACCCAACCGAGCGACTAATAATGTAAAAGAAGGAAATAAACACAACATAAATGTAGATCAAACAGGAAATATCAATCCAATTCCAATGACGACAGTCAATCTTCAAACCTAGAAAGCACATTCTCATCATAAAAAGACAAACTGCATATGAAGACAAATACTCTCTCACTGCAATATTAAGATATCAGATGTGACGCCCAGCGAAATAAAACAAGGACTATATTCATCAACAGACTTAAAACTGCATGTAATTCTCTGTTACAGACAGACAACTGTTCGTAGAAACTGAAAGAGGTAGGGATGGCATTCCTATGTAAATAAGAGGGAGTGGTGCTGGAGTGTTGTTTTTTCCAGCCTTGCAAGGGCCCTCACAGCAGGAAACGTTTTATTGTAATGCAAATGTGTTTGATTTCCTCCAAAATCCCCTTTCACTGTCTTTCCTGTCTGAATGTATCATCACACCATATTTGCAATTCTATTAAGCACCATTTTATATTAGCCTAATTTACGTAACCTGCCTAATAGGAATCGGAAATGTTACAGTTATTTTGCTGGATCCAATTAGTATTTCATTGTTTTAGCCTGAGCACAATATTGTACACTAGTCCTCAATACTCAGCTAAATGGAATAGGATAGGATGTACTCCACATAATACGATAAATGGAAGCATATGTTTTAAGCTAATTAAAAAGCAGTTAAAACCTGCCTGAACTGAAACCAATTGTATCCTTTAATATCTGGTGAGTGACTATTTTAAAAAAAAAAATCTAATAATGAAATGTCATATTATGGCGAACTTAAGAAAAAAACACAAAAGTTAAGTACTGAAAATAGCTGGACTAAATTACTAGTGAATTGTTTCCTGGAAATGCATTTTCTCTTTTTATGTGTCACTCAGTGAAGAGGGAGTTTTCCCAAGTTAAATACACAAATTCACAAAACGTGTAAAATTACTGGCTTAAATATATCAGTTAACAAGAGGGTAGAGAAATATTTTTAACTATTCCTATAATTAAAAATATTCTTTGTGATTCTGTTTCTTATTTTAACATCTGTTTAATTTTAAGAAATATATCAAGTGTCATCTTTTGTGAATTTATGTAATAATATATTTAGAAAAAAGTTATATGATTTCAAATCAAGAACATATAGTAAAAGTGATCAATTTTATTAGTGTACCAAAGGTAAAACGAATTTAAAAAGTGGCTTTACACTGAGATGCTATAGTCTGTAAAGACTGACATTTTGTATCAAAATTGTGAAAATAGCAATAGCAGTCATTGCCTATTTAATATTATAAATATATATCATATATAATATATACATATTTCCTTATAATACAGGAAATTCTCTGTTCACTAATTTCAGAATTTTGTTATTGAATTCATATTGGGTTGTTAAGTTTTTTTATCTTGGTATTGTTCCCCTAAGGACCACAGATTCAATTCAAATATAAGTAGGAAATAATCAATGTATATCCAAGAGGAGAAAATATTAACACAAACCGAATTAAAAGCATATTTGCTCCTTAGTTTTTATACAGACACCTCTCAAAGCCCATTCCCATGAAGAGAAAATAGTTTTTTAAATTGCTGTTTTGCCATAAATAACTTTCAGAAAAATAAAGTAGGTACAAGAGGTTTTTCATACCTTAAAGGAGAGGCCAAAAGTTTAATGTTAAGCAAAATATCAAATGCAGTATTTGCAGGAAAAAATCTTATTTTTCACTCATGACAATAGTAAGAAATAATACTAAAGTGAACTCCCGGCCGACTGGAGATTTTTTACGATAATACATGATGGTTGCACTAAACATGAGAGTGTGCTTTATGTCATTTCTTTCGACTTTGCCATTAACTCCATAACAGCTGGCATCAAATATAGTAAATTGTGAAATAATGAGCTTGTATATTGCTAGCAATTACAGAGTTAAGTTAAATAAATCCTTGGAGTCCAAAATAAGCGTGCCTTCCACCTGACAATAAATTAAAGGTGACACCTGCCTTAATTTAAAACTGCCTAAGATTATAGATAAAAATCAACAAAAAAACACTGTGATTGAAACCACATCTCAAAACTTGCCACGTTTGACTATATCCATTTCATATATGTTTATGACATCTGTCATCTCGATCTATTATTTAAACACATTTTATGCACTGCTGAGTTATGAAGTATGTTTGTGATAACTATACTTTTGAATTTGAAAGCTCGATTATGAATGCTCTACCTCTGGTTTCCTTGCTTTATGCTGCTGCTGCTGCTGCTAAGTCGCTTCATTCGTGTCTGACTCTGTGTGAACCCATAGATGGCAGCCCACCAGGCTCCCCCATCCCTGGGATTCTCCAGGCAAGAACACTGGAGTGGGTTGTCATTTCCTTATCCAATGCATGAAAGTGAAAAGTGAAAGTGAAGTCGCTCAGTTGTATCCAACTCCTAGCGACCCCATGGACTGCAGCCCACCAGGCTCCTCCATCCATGGGATTTCCCAGGCAGGAGTACTGGAGTGGGCTGCCATATATATATTTAAGCAGAAACTAGATAACCAAACCACAATATTCTTTAAGAGTATGTTACTCGAGGGCCTGCACCTTTAGAAAAACACTAGTCTGAGGACCAGATGTGTTGTGATGCTCTTGGTTACCACATAAACATCACTTACTCAGTGAAACTCATACATGTCACGAAATTAACTTTTTTCTCTGATTTTAGAAAAATATATTTTATAAAAATATAATTTGAACCATAGAATAATGGACCATGGCCAAAAGGAATTCAGGTGGCAGTTGCAGTTAGACAGACTGAAACAGCCAGGAGCTTGAGTTTGATCTGTCAGCATAGAAACACCCTATGCAAATTAGTCACAGGAGGATGGGATAGGTAGGTACCAACATAGGACCCCTCTTTTTACTCACACACACACACACACACTGCAAATACGAAACGTTAAATAAGGGCCATACATCCTTATAGATTTCATAGAGCTGGAAGTGATTTTTAAATTAATAGAGGCGGTCTTTCAGTATCTAGTGAGTGAAGTGAAGTCGCTCAGTCGTGTCCGACTCTTTGCGACCCCACGGACTGTAGCCTACCAGGTTCCTCGGTCCATGGGATTTTCCAGGCAAGAATACTAGAGTGGGGTGCCATTTCCTTCTCCAGGAGATCTTCCCAACCCAGGGATTGAACCTGGGTCTCCCGCATTGTCGGCAGATGCTTTACCGTCTGAGCCACCAGGAAGTCCTTTCAGTATCTAAGATGGGAATAAAACTATCCTAACTGATAGTTATATGTTTCCCTTCTGAATATTTTCAGGGATGAAAACATAATTTAATAGGTAATTTCTTTTCTGAAAATGTAGCATCTTCCCATCCTGAATCTATTATGCACCCTAAAATCTTTTGGTGATCTAGAAGCTGTAACGCCATCTTACAAAGACAACCCAAGCCTTAATATTTCCATCCCAACAAAGCAGGCTGTTGGTTTAGGAATCATTTCCCAAAGAATCAATTTGTGTTACTGGGTGTGAAGGTACAGACTGACATGGATCCAAGTTACCGAAAGCAGACCAGCCCTCAAAGAAACTAAGCTTGATGGCAGGCCAGGGTTTGAACTTAAGTGGAAATTACAAAATATAGTAATTAACTATCCAACCAGTCCATCCTAAAGGAGATCAGTCCTGAGTGTTCATTGGAAGGACTGATGCTGAAGCTGAAACTCCAGTACTTTGGCCACCGGATGCGAAGAGCTAACTCATTTGAAAAGACCCTGAAGACCCTGCTGCTGGGAAAGATTGAGGGCAGGAGGAGAAGGGGACGACAGAGGATGAGATGGTTGGATGGCATCACTGACTCAATGGACATGGGTTTGGGTGGACTCCGGGAGTTAATGATGGACAGGGAGGCCTGGCATGCTGCAGTTCATGGGGTCTCAAAGAGTCGGACATGACTGAGCGACTGAACTGAAACTGAATTAACCATTATTTTCTTAATTGCCTAATTCTCAGATCTTGAGTACTGTGGATGCCAAGGTGAAAATCTGAGGGCTAAAGGAAATGTTTCTCAGCTATTTCTATACCCAAGGTCAAAATCAAAAGCAAGGCACTCAATTCAAAATTCTCAACTTTTCCAGTTAGCATTGATTCCAGAGGAGCAGATATGGTAACCAAAACTGATGGCACAGATGGCTGAAGACAGATTCAAGGTTATTTATCTGCAACCTTTTTACTGACTCCGGTGTTCATAGATATATACATTTTTGCAGCCACGGATTGACTGAGACAGGCTCTATGGACAAAAATAAAAAAAATAAAAATGGAAGGGGGGGCATTAATGAGAATTGCTTCTGGACTTTACTTGTTAAATATTGCAAAGAATTTTAGGACAACCTAAACTCTTCTGCTTGCACAGAACATCTCAGAATTACCTCTAAGAATATCTCTCTCTCCTTTTTGTTACTGTGCATCTTTCTCATATGATCATCATCAAAGACAATATTCTGGAGGAAAAAGAACAGACTATCTCTAATTGCTTTGGAAGCAAGAGGTCGGTATTAGAATCTGAATTTATAAGACGTGAACCTCGAAGTCTTATAGGATTAAATAATCTGGCCAACACGCCCATTAACCTCTTGAATCTGATTTTCTCTTTAACTCCTGAATTCATAAAACCAAAAGGAATCCCCATAGACTGGCATTCTTTCTTGCCATGGTCAAAGCCTCAAATGGCCCAGGCCATTTTATTTTTGTTCTGGGTGGGATGTGGATTTGTGGGCAGATGACAAGGTGCTAATGAGGAGCTAATGTTCCTGCAGCTGGCAAACTGCCAACTCAGGATGGGAGGATGAGAGCATTTGTCTGCATTAGTCCTAGACATAGAAGGGAGGGGTTGGAGGATCACCAACTCTAGGTTGAATAACCTGACTCACTGGATTCTGTGTTCCATTCCTAAAGCAAGGGGCCATCTCAGGGTAATTACACCCTTTTCCTAGGTGGCATGGTGAGTTCTCATGTGGATACACTTGACTTGGTTCTCGTTCTGGAATAAATTAGTCAGAATAGGCAAGTTCAGAACCTGTCCCACCTCATCACCAACTCAGGATATAATCATATTAATGAGGAACCAGGTGAAACTTCTTGTCAGGATTACATTCATTCATCATGAGTGTACAGTTAGTTTATACAAGTCTAAGCCAGATCACTTTTTGAATTCAAAATTTACTTCTAAAAGAGCAGGGCACTTTATTTTCTAATTTTGCCATCAAAAATTCACATCATGAGTTTCTAAGTCAGGCGGCTGATTGAAAGAACACCCCAGAGAGACCTGAAATTTCAATAGAACCATCCTGCCTGAGCAGAATACAGCTGAGGTGCCTCCTTCCACCTGGACCACTTTCACCCAGGTCTCTCCAACATTGATTTCAATAACAATTATCCCTGTTACATTTTAAAATCTACCTATATGCTAATTAATGTGGATTTTCACGTACCTAAGGAAAACAAGGAAGGTTTTTAATGGACAGACAGGTTTGGAGGGATAAAGATACAACTTATCCTGGGAATGATTCTAAAAACCTTGAAACCTGAAAGTAAATAGCATTTACAGGCTAAATAATAAACCTAAAGTGTATGCACATTAAAACTCATTATGCAATTTTAATTTTAGGCCATTCCATCTTTTTATAAGGACATATAAACATGTGTTTCTATAGAAGGTCATTGCTCCAATCATGATGGTATTTCAAATTCCCTGCATGATTTGCTAAGTACCATGGCATATATGCTCACAGCTACCCTCCCTCCAATGCATGCAAGCATGTCATGATGTTCTTGCTACAGAAGATGAACCATGTGGTTGAAGCATCCCCACCCTAAAAGACCTGTCCCTGGCCCACTTCCTCACTCTCACCCTCTTCCCTAATCTCTACCCTGCTCACCAAGCTTCAACTCCCCTTCGGAGTCTTATGAACGGGACAAATAACTTTCACCCTGGGATTTTCAGAAGTGCTGTGTGCAGGGTGTCTGGAATGCTCTTTCCCAGAGTCAGCTGGTTCCTTTTCATCCTTCAACCTTAACTTAATTGTCCCACAAAGAGTTTTCCCTCCCTGCTTTGATCACTCTGGCATAAGCATATTTCTCCTTCAAGTTTTCTAGATCAATACTCTACTTTTATTCATAACACTTTAACACAATGTTTATTTCCCTCACAGCTGTTAATTTCTGCTCTCTCCCACCCGCCCCCCTCCCCCACTGTTTTTCTTCCCCACTAGAACCACGTGAGCCTTCCTCCCTGATGTATGCCCAGGGCCTGGCACGGTACTGTACATGGTAAGTGAAATAAGTGAAAGGGGCTCAGTCGTGTCCGACTCTTTGCAACTCCATGCACCATACAGTCCGTGGAATTCTCCAGGCCAGATGCTGGAGTGGGTTGCCATTCCCTTCTCTAGGGGATCGTCCCAACCCAGGGATCAAACCCAGGTCTCCTGCACTGCATGCGGATTCTTTGCCACTGAGCCACCAAGGAAGCCCACTGTACACGGTAGGCCCTCAGTCACCCTCTGTTCTAGCAATGAGTGGGTGTAAGATGTTAAGGTCTAATAGATTTTAGGATGCAAGTTTTAAGCACAGTATCATCCACAAAAACAAGGTTTCTTAGATGTTGAAGAACAGGTGCGTTTTAAACAAAAGACAAATTCTATTAAGAGTTACTTCATATATTATCAATTCCAATTTATTACCATACTGGCATCCAATATTTTACCCAGCACAATTTTTTATTTTTTTAGCTTTGGAGTGATAACTAAAATAATAATAGGGAATATTAATTGAGCATCTTTCAAAGCACTTGTTTTATCTCATTTAGCCCCCACCTTGTGGAAGAAGAAACAGAAGAGCTGAGGGGATGTGTTATCTGCCAGGGACACACAGCCAGGACATGGCACAGCTGGGTTTGAGTCTGGACCCTCTGGCTGCAGACACCATGCTCAGAACCACCACAATGCTCTGTCCCCCACATTCCTGTGTGCACCGCAGCCACTTCTGACTAATCAACAGCCAGGGGCTCTCATTCCATGTGCATGTATAGAACAAGTCAGGGGGAAGACAAAGGTGAATCGTGGCACACGTCCAGTTTGGGGTGGTTAGTGCGTGGCTTTCCCCCTTTCAGATGGATCTGAATTATGAGCTCCTTCTTAACATCTCATCCTATTTCACACAACATTTGCAAACATTCATTTACAGCCCTGATTAGTCCAGCTTCTGGTCCCTTACGATCCTTGATTTTCTCTGGCCTAGAGTTAAGCACTCACACCCCTCTCTCTCTTTATTTCTCAAAAAGATTCTTATTAGCAAAAAAACCATTAATACTGGTTAGGTTGCTATTACTGACCATATGCAAGAAAACGGCAAGCATGGAATAGATCAAGGAGACTTAACATGGGGACAACTGCCCATAGGGTTAAATGGAGGTCCACATGTGTGTGTGTATGAGTTTCAGAACATGGTTGACAAGTTGAGGAAATGGACTAAACAAAGAAACAATTAACTGAAGACACCTTTGATAGATTCTTGAGGTCACGTGGTAAATCAACACAATACTTCTTGAAGATAAAGGCTCATGTGATTTCACAGGACAACTACAAAATACTGACCAGATTATCAGCCTCAAGGCATTTCATTCATTCAGTAGGAATTTTGTGAAGGTAGAGACAGTTTCATAGTGATGCTAAAAAACTAGTAGGCTAAAGGGATAGTAACAATACTCCATAGAAAATATGTTTTCAATGAAATTGCTGGTTTTGCAATTTTCCTCACTCATGTATAGGAGCTCATGAACAATGAATGTAGGTTCCAGAAATAACTATCCTGATAAGAGTGGGTGATATCTGAGTTACCTGATACAATGCGCAGCTAGTTTCATACACCATTTGAATTGTAATAATGAAATAGAACAGGATCCTATGGTCCACCCCCCGCCACCACCCCACACACGCACACATGTCCTCAGCCTGTCTTTTGTCTGTGGAAAAACATTAGCCCATAAATAAGTGCAATCAGAGAAGTGAGAAAATGCAGAAACAAAGGAAAACAGTAGAATAAATAATAGCAGTTTAGTCATTAAGCATAGTCAAGGACCTTTAGTTCCTCCTTAAGGGCTATATATAATATTCTGAGCCATATCCTGTGAGCTGTGTTATAGATACCAAAACTCCTACACGATGGAAGAAGTTAACTGCCTGATGACTAGACTGTAGTCATGATATAAGCTGCCACAATTCCAAGAGCTGGCGTCAAAGAAGTGGGAAGAAATAGACCCTGGACACAAAGATCAACTATATTTAAAACAATCAAGACAATGCTGATCAATTTCCACCATATGACCAATTTAAAGATGACTGTCAAACTGACTGTGCTGTTTCTGCATGTAGGCCCCTCCATTCACCGATATAAGCTCTTGCCCACTGGTTGTTGGGGGTGAGGGTGGGGCAGTTGGCCTTTGGACAGGAGTCCACCCTTCTCTCACCCCAGGTTGCCAGCCTCAGAAACAAAGCTAACTTTCCCTTCCACCAACCTTGACTCTTTATTGGCTTCAGAGTGGGAGCAGCTGGACCCCCACTTTGGATTACAAGAGTTCTCATGTACCTTTGACCCCAAGGTTGACCCTTTTGCCAAGTGAGCAAATATTTTCTTAAAAGGCCAGATAGTAAGTATTTTAGGATTTACAGCCATCTGATTTCTGCCACAATTCCTCAGCTCTGTCATCATAGTGCAAAAACTGCTGTAACAGACAACACTAAAGAGCAGAAAATAAAGAAAAGAATGAATGTGACTGTGTTCCAATAAAACTTTATTTTTAGACATTGAAATTTGAATGTCATATCATTTTCATGTATCATGAAATATTATCCTTATTTTGATTATGTTTCAATCTTTTAAAAATATATCAAACATTCTAAGATATCAGTCTAAAAATAAGCAGCAGACCAGATTTGCTGACTTCTGCCTTCTACTAATACAGAACAATAAAAACTCTAGAAAGGACTTTTAAAAGGAGGTAAATCCCTTAGAACATCAGAACTTTTTAAAGGAATTAACCATATTCTTTATATGTGAATGTCATTTAACCCCTTTAATTCAAGTATAGGCATACAGATTATGCACCTTGATGAATATTCACAAACCAAACATAACTGTGTAACCACCACGCAAATCAAGAACCAGAACTTTAATTTGGCAAGGAGAAGCTACCCTCATGCTCCTCACCTATCAGCCACCACCATCCCCACTCCAAGGGGATGACTTCTAAATGCACAGATTAGCATGTTGTGTGGCTTTTCTGGTATGGGATCATTTACTTAAAAAAATAAATAAAAATGCTATAGGAAAAAGTAGGGTTATACAATAAAAAAGGCAAGTCACTGCCCTAATTGAAATTTATCATTTTAAAGCCACATAATCATAGACTCTGGAAATGGAGACTTT
>NW_011495046.1:2172692-2173870 GCF_000754665.1 Bison bison bison | reverse complement strand
GGAGACTTTAGACAATATCTATATATTGTTGCTTGCTGCTGCTGCTAAATCACTTCAGTCGTGTCTGACTCTGGGCGACCCCATAGACGGCAGCCCACCAGGTCCTGGGATTCTGGACCAGATTATAAATCAATAATAATATTTACAACTGAATAAAAAAATAAATTAAGTTTCTGATTATGCTATTATTGTTAAAGCTCATATCTGCCTCATTTTCTCTACAAAATTGACAAAGCATTGAATTTTTTAACACTGAGCATCAAGGACTGGGCTATACTTTCAGCTATTGGCACTGCTAACAAAGATGAAGGTCTTTACTACAACTCACAAATGATTAGTGTTGATGACAAGGTGCAAATGAATAATATATAATGATTTATTAACTGTTTTATTTTGATATATATATATATCAAGATATCTCCATTTTTAAGCTGTAGTATCAACTAAATATAAAATGGTGGTGGTTTGGTCGCTCAGTCGTATCTGACTTTGCAACCCATGGACTGTAGCCTGCCAGGTTCCCATGTCCATGGGAATGAGTGAGTTGCCATTTCCTAATCCAAAATATAAAATAACCTTTTGCTAATTTTTTTAAGTTACAACAACAACAAAAATTATATAACAAAGTAGCAAGGTTGGGCATTTTAATAATCTTAGAGCAAAAATTTTTTAAACTATATGTGTGCTGCATTTCCAAACTCTGATATCACTACAAGAGCAAAGCTAAATTAAAGTTAAGATCTGGAGCTGTTTTTTAACATCATTTTTTTCACCCCCAACAGTGAATGTTTTCACTAGAAAGGTATTTTGTGTTAACAAGATCTGAAAATGTTTGTTTCATGGAGAAAATTAAAAGGTGCCATTCAGTTCAGTTCAGTTCAGTCGCTCAGTCATGTCCGACTCTTTGCAATCCCATGAATCGAAGCACTCCAGGCCTCCCTGTTCATCACCAACTCCCAGAGTTTACTCAAACTCATGTCCATCGAGTCAGTGATGCCATCCAGCCATCTTATCCTCTGTCATCCCCTTCTCCTCCTGCCCCCAATCCCTCCCAGCATCAGGGTCTCTTCCAATGAGTCAACTTTTCACATGAGGTGGCCAAAGTATTGGAGTTTCAGCTTTAGCATCAGTCCTTCCAATGAACACACAGGACTGATCTCCTTCAGAATGGACTGTTG
>NW_011495046.1:2154741-2172592 GCF_000754665.1 Bison bison bison | reverse complement strand
CACACAGGACTGATCTCCTTCAGAATGGACTGTTGGATATCCTTGCAGTCCAAGGGGCTCTCAAGAGTCTTCTCCAACACCACAGTTCAAAAGCATCAATTCTTCAGCGCTCAGCTTTCTTCACAGTACAACTCTCACATCCATACATGACCACTGGAAAAACTATAGCCTTGACTAGACAGACCTTTGTTGGCAAAGTAATGTCTCTGCTTTTGAATATGCTGACTAGGTTGGTCATAGTTTTCCTTCCAAAGAGTAAGCATCTTTTAATTTCATGGCTGCAATCACCATCCGCAGTGATTTTGGAGCCCAGAAAAATAAAGTCTGACACTGTTTCCCCATCTATTTCCCATGAAGTAATGGGACCAGATGCCATGATCTTAGTTTTCTGAATGTTGAGCTTTAAGCCAACTTTTTCACTCTCCTCTTTCACTTTCATCAAGAGGCTTTTTAGTTCCTCTTCACTTTCTCCCATAAGGGTGGTGTTATCTGCATATCTGAGGTTATTGAAGTGTAAATAGCAACATATAACTTACCCTGAAATAACCCATTAATATCTCTAAGTGAAAAAAAAAATAGACTAATTCCAAAGATTTGAATGGAATTGGGTAATTTTACTCAGTGCTGTTCTGGTCTCTACTTTGTAACAAAGCTCTTCCTTTGTGACCTGACCATGGCAAATTATCTTCAACATCAGTTTCCTCATCTAAAATGTGATATTGTGAAGTTTTTTTTAGTTCTAAGAATGTAAGTATTCTCCGCACAAGAAAGTAATTAATGTCCAAATGAAAGAATGTCTTCTTTCCTGAAATGACTGAATAGATGATAATAAAGAATCATGTGAAATGCCGGGCTGGATGAAGCACAAGCTGGAATCAAAATTGCCGGGAGAAATATCAGTAACCTTAGATACGCAGATGACACCACCCTTACAGCAGAAAGCAAAGAAGAACTAAAGAGCCTCTTGGTGAAAGTGAAAGAGAAGAGTGAAAAAGTTGGCTTAAAACTCAACATTCAGAAAACTAAGATCATGACATTTCTGGTCCCATCACTTCATGGCAAATAGATGGAGAAACAATAGTAACAGTGTGAGAAACTTCATTTTCTTAGGCTCCAAAATCACTGCAGATGGTGACTGCAGCCATTAAAAGACACTTGCTCTTTGGAAGAAAAGTCATGACCAATCTAGATAGCATATTAAAAACCAGATACATTACTTTGCCAACAAAGGTCCGTCTAGTCAAAGCTATGGTTTTTCCAGTAGTCATGTATGGATTTCAGAGCTGGACTATAAAGAAAGCTGAGCACTGAAGAATTGATGCTTTTGAACTGTGGTGTTGAAGAAGACTCTTGAGAGTCCCTTGGACTGCAAGGAGATCCAACCTGTCAATCCTAAAGGAAGTCAGTCCTCAATATTCATTGGAAGGACTGATGTTGAAGCTAAAACTCCAATACTTTGGCCACCTGATGCAAAGAACTGACTCATCGGAAAAGACCCTGATGCTGAAAAAGATTGAAGGCAGGATGAGAAGGGGACGACAAAGGATGAAATGGTTGGATGACATCGCCAACTAGATGGACGTGAGTTTGAGCAAGCTCTGGGAATTGGTGATGGACAGGGAAGCCTGGCATGCTGCAGTCCATGGGGTTGCAAAGAATCAGACATGACTGAGTGACTGAACTGACTGGAGAAAGAATTAAAGTTTAAAAACACTTTGCCTGAAATATTATGAATTTCTCTATTAGTTCAGAGGCTAAGTGTTAATAAAACATTTCGACGTTAAGAAATGAACATTTTAAAGAGAAGAATACATTCTCCAAAGAAGCAGTTAAACTTCCCATCTGCTGGCCAAAAAACTTTATCAACTCCACATCTTTTAAAAGTGAAACTTCTGTGCTGGCCCATACAGATGAGTATAAATTCAATCCAATTTACAGCACGGTAACAATGGGGGCAGTCTCAGACTATTACTTTCAATGGGATTGAGTCCCTAAGGATGGCAACGACTGAGTCCCATTGAAAGTAATGGAGTAAGCAATCACATGCCATTACTTTCAAGGAGACACAGTCTCTACTACCCGTAATAACACAGTAATATAAATCTGCCTGACTCATCAGCATGAAGAATGAAAATGTAAAAGAATTTCAAAGCTGCAAATGTGTACCCTGAGACCAAAAAAAAAAAAAAATCCTCTTCTCTCTTGCACCCATAACTAATCAAAGCTGAAATTGATTTTAGTAAAGCTAGAAAGGTCCAAGAACCTAGGGCAGGGAGCATGACTCCAGGAGCAGGTTCCTGTCCTTCTCACACTTCCTTCTGAGCAAGCTGCTCAGCACCGTCTGTAAACGCCTGACTACTCTGTGCCCTTCTCATTTCCACTTTTGTTCTCAAGTTGGTAGCAACTTCAAGAACAGTTTTTCACCCTCCAAACCACAATTGGTCAAATTCATTACAAATAAGCTTTCCCTTTCTGCTTTAATACATATATGCTGATTTTCCCAATAAGCAGAAAAATCCAATCTTTGTTTCTTTCCATATGACATGTGGGTAAAATTCCAAGAAAACCTGTGTTTCAGACATACAAGCCAAGCTTTCCTTATCTCATTTTCTTTAACTAGAAACTGATTTTTTTTTTTTTTTTTGGCTGCACCGCACGGCATGTGGAATGTGGGATCTTAGTTCTCCAACCCGGGATTGAACTCATGCCCCCTGCTGTGGAAACGTGGAGTCTTAACCACTGGACCGCCAGGTAATTCCCTAGAAACTGATTTTGAGCCAGATGTTTGCTCTACCAAATCTCCCCTCAATCCAAATCTCTCAACCAATGAAAACAATATGAACAAGAGATGGGAGCTACTTAGATTACTAAGGTGTAGCTGAGGTTCCTTTTGTCCAACGAATGATCAAGAAAATCACAATTAAACACTAGTAAACCTGTATCTGCAGGTGTGCTAGTAATTTTTAATAGCTAGCCCTCAGGGAGAGGAAAAGGCTCTGATTGTAGCCAATTTTCTTGGTTAAAATACTGTCACCATGGCTAATTTCAAATAACCAACATGATGCTATTAAATGGAGGATATAAGAAAAGATACACAGTAGCAAATCACCAGGTAGTATTTTAACTATAAAGATACAATAGATGTAAATGACCTCAAGATCATAGACAAAATAAAATGTCATAAAGTAGTTAAAAAGTGATTTTTGATTTTTCACAGAATCTATTACCTTTATCTTAAATATAATTAATTTATCTGCAAGAATAATTATTTGATTTTTAATAATGGCTGTATTTAACAATGGGCTTACAAAATGCCTGACCATTTAGCAATTTGCTCTTGTGAACCAGTCAGTATTAGCCAGCTCCAGCACAACCACTGGGTGTTTTTCTCTTAAACTTGGAACAGTCAAGTTGACATTATGTCAAGGGTCATAGGGGACTTGTAAATAAGTGAAGACTTTCCCAGACTGTCTAGGACCAGTGGGGTTTGTCCTAAATAAAATATCCAAGTGGACTGAAATTCCTAAAAGTTTCCTGTTCCTTGACCCAACCTGTCTAATGTAAATGTATTAAGATCACACTTCCAAAGATTTTTATGTAGAATTTTTGATGTAGGAAGGGTATTTGAGTCAGACAAACCTGATGCAAAGACCTGACTCATTTGAAAAGACCCTGATGCTGGGAAAGATTGAAGGCAGGAGGAGAAGGAGATGACAGAGGATGAGATGGTTGGATGGCATCACCGACTCAATGGACATGGGTTTGGGTGGACGCCAGGGTTGGTGATGGACAGGGAGGCCTGGCGTGCTGTGGTTCACGGGGTAGCAAGGAGTCCGACACAACGGAGCGACTGAACTGCACTGAAAACCCAAGTTTATCTCAGCTTCCCTTTGCTACTTGCACGCCCTTGGTTTGTCTGCCTTAACTCTTTTGTGCTTTAGTTACCTCATTTATAAAACAGAGCTAATAATGGATCACACTATTGATAATTATGAGGGATATAACCAGAGTCCCTCTCAAATCTTTCGATTTCCAAATACCACAATAGTATACAATTTCCCTTATGAAATGCAATAATGTAAGTGAAAAAACAGGCAACTCCCTCAGACCCCTAATGATCTTATAAATACAGGTTTTAAGTCATTTATGAAGCTATTAAAATAATTTCTACCATCTGTAATTCTCACAGTTTCCTATTTTATTTAAAGAACAAATTTTGACTCTTTGAAACAGCTTTATAAATCGCTTTTCTTCTACCTTTTCAGTACATATAGTGGTTTCTTCAGTTACAGATCTGAGCTATAGAAAAATGCAGTGTTGGATTCCTAAATATATCTAGAACTTCCATTTCCTAACTAAAACCTCTCACCATCTTACACTGCTTCATTTCTATCACCAAGCACCTGGCTTTCTCTATGAATTTTTTTTTCCACACACAAAAAGCTAAAAAAGTATTTAAATTATAAAAATTTTCAGTGATGAGACAAGAAAACAAAGGCATGTAAAAGTATGGATGTTATTAGTTTACCCGATGCACTCACGCTCTAGTACCTATGCCTACCTATAAGCCTCACAGAGCAATTCAGACTCTTTGTCAGTAACATCAAAAATTATACATGCAGCAGACCTTTCAGTGACTCACGAGGAGTCGTGATTGTTAATGGCTCATTTACAAATGCCAAGGCTCCACTTTCTGGAGCTACCTGGCATGATTTTGAGAGTTTTCAGTAAGATGGTAGACTTGAAGTGCCAGGAACAATGCTTGAGATGTAAGTATGTCAGATGCCTCTCACCGCATTCCTCCTCTGACACCCTAATGACAAAAATGGCCCCAGAAGAATCTTCTTCTGGGGAGAAGCTCTAGATCGCTTTCCATGCTAATTTTAGACTTTTCCTGTTGCAGGAGGTTGGTAAGGCCATCATTCCTTAACATTCAGTAAGTGACAGCTCTAGGAAATGGAGAAAAAAGCTTCCTCCTGAGTTATGCCCGGACATGCCCTCATTAACTTATTTCTGCCTATTTGGAACTTTGCTTCTGCTAGACTGTCCTTTCAGCTTATCTTCCCAAAATAGGCAGTGGTGGAGATTATTCCTTTTAGCAACAATTACGAATACATTCTTGCCTCTCCCTTGCTTGTCTTCTCATGTGGCATAGCTACATATACATCAGAATGTTCAATGCTTGTTTTCCCATTTTCTTCGTGTGCACTGCTGTAATGAAAATACCATAAACTAGGTGGCTTAAACAACAGAAATGTGTTTCTTACAGCTCTAGAGCCTGGGAAGTCTGAGCGCAGAGTGCCAGCATGTTTCAGTTCTGGTGAGGGCCATCCTCCGGGATCACAGATGGTTGTCTTCTTGCCCTCACACAGCAGAGAGGAGACAGGGAGAAAAAGAAGGACAGAGACTGGGAGCACCAGCACTCTCATGTCTCTTAGGATCTCTAATCCCACACAAAAGTTCCACCCTCATGATCTAATTACCTCTCAACAACCCCCAGCTCCTAATACCATCCCATTATGAGCTGCCGTTTCAACTTACAAATTTTGGGAGGACACACATATGCAGTCTATAGTTCTGATCTTCTAACTCTATTCTACTCCATCATTTGAAAATCCCAGTCTTTAACGACCAAGTACTTTAAGTTTTCCTTGACAAAGCCTGGCATTGCCTTCATGCTGATCAAATTCTGGCTCTCTGGCAATGCTCCCATCTAGCTCAGAAGCCTCAAAATAAGTCAGCGTTTCAAAAGAGGGCAGTCCTAAAAGAAAAGGTTAAAATGGAAATACTGTTATTAGGATGAAGTGGAAAGAGCATCAGTTTTCCATTTTAGTGTGTGCATCCTAAGTCGCTTCAGTCATGTCCAGCTCTTTGCTACCCCATGCCTACCAGGTTTCTCTGTCCATGGGATTCTCCAGGCAAGAACACTGGAGTGGGTTACCATACCCTACTCCAAGGGAATCCTCACAATCCAGGGATCAAACCCACATCTCTTAGGTCTCCTGCATTGGCAGGCAGATTCTTTACCACTAGCGCCACCTGGGAAGCTGCCATTTTAGTATAGGAATCCTTTGTTGTTTTTCACAGGATGCCAGGATTCTACCACATACAAGTTAAACCATGACCTAACCATTTAAAAAATGTGCAATGTTCTTGGGGAAAGTACCAAGGAGTCAATTTCTATAAATTAAATATTTAAGGTCAGACTTCAGATGCCTGAGCCAAAGTATTTTTTGAGATAAATATCATTGTTGTTGCTCAGTCACTAAGTCATGTCCAGCTCTTTGTGATGCCATGGACTGCAGCAATCAGGCTTCCCTGACCTTCACCATCTCCCGGAGTTTGCTCAAACTCACATCCATTGCGTCAGTGATGCTATCCAATATCTATAGTTACTTAATAAATGTTTGCTGATTTATATTACTTCACTAATGTATGAAATATTCTGAGAATGAGGGAATTCTAATATAGATAATTTTAGAATCTTTAAGGTCATATATCACAAAATCAGGAGCCCCACAAAAGAATCTGAATGTTAAAACATTTATTTCATCATAAAAAGAAAGCTTAAAAAAGAAAAAACCCTTTTAATATATTATACAAAATCTTATTCTGAACAGAAATCATTTAGTCACTAGTCTAGAAAAAAATTATATTCCTCCCTTTCCCACC
Source organism: Bison bison bison (assembly GCF_000754665.1). Lineage (NCBI taxonomy): Eukaryota > Metazoa > Chordata > Mammalia > Artiodactyla > Bovidae > Bison > Bison bison. Next base: position 2,165,920 of record NW_011495046.1, on the reverse strand, counting down.
TAACTATATCTCAATCTCTCCTCTAGTTACCAAAAATACTTCCCCTTTGGCCACACGATAGACTCATCAGCAATAGTTTGGACATGCTTTTTGGCATTAATCTATCCTTAATATTTATGCATTTCAAAGAAGCCCAAAGAATAAGTTGAATAATGAGGAATAATTTAAACAGTGCATGTGAATTGTCGGGAAGAAATGAAGAGGAAATTGTGTCAAAACAGAATGTTCATATTATAATAAAAGAAAAAAAAGAAAAGAATGATTCGTAGTGCCTAGTGACTTCTCAAAAATATTCAATCCCATTAGAATGAACTTTGAAGATGTCACCAGTGCTCATGAAAACTCTTAAAGCACAGAAACTATGCCCTCCAACACTTGAAAACAGACAAATACACTCTTTTGAGGAATATCATGAACATTTTTTGGGAACTGTTTTGGCTAGGTCTGCTACAAGCGTTGGTACTGGCAAGAGACACATTTGTATTCATTTCTGTATTCACTGTAAAACCCTAGAATTTTGCCCAGTTGTCATCTCTTGAAGCAGTCTCAAGACTATAGACAATTTTCAACATGAAAATTGTACTAGCTGGGTGATAACATCCTCAACTAAGTGTAGACAGGTTTAAAGAAACTTGATACAGCATTTACTTCTTTAAACAAGTCTCCCTCTTTTCTCATTGTTTGCTTTCATCTATAGCAGCCTCCATTTTTTTCTATTCTGTATAAATCTCTATATTCTTAAGAATGTATCAGTGACAGGAATGCCGTCCTTTCTTAAAGTGCTCTGTACAGTACAACCTATAGAGAATGATAATAAATTGAAATTTTTCTTGTATCACTTTTAAAAGTTATTTTATCTTACTAATACCAGTCATACTAAGAAAAACTGTTCAAACGTCATTTTTCAGTATGCTTTTAATCTGATAGGTAAACCCATTTAATATCTGTAAGTTCGAGAAAGAAAAGCAAAGGAATACAAATGGATCAACAATAAAGAAAGATAAGGATTAAAAGATTGGTTATGATGGCATTTTAATTCAGCTCTTCCTAGCTGTACGTGAAATGGGTACAAAATGTACAAATTCTGTGTTCTTTCCCAGACAGAGCTTCTTTTCTGTTTGATTTTTTTGTTGTTTCATTGCACATTTTGGTTGCAGTTTACTTTTCATAGCCTCCAACAGGCACCGTGTTGTTCTCTAGAAGTTTTGAGGGGGTTTCTGTGTGTGGTGTTTTAATTTATGAATATTTTTCCTATGTTAAGTCCCACTTCCTCTTAGAGGATTCTGGACTCAGAGGATGCAGAGAACACACGGCAGGAAGTCACATGGCAATTTGTTGCCAGACGGGTAGCTTCGTCAGCCAGGCCATTGCCGTGTGCTGTGAGTGAGTCTGCCCCCACAGCAAGCTGAGGAACAGAGCAGACTCTAATGAAGAAGCAACCCCCTTCCTTTAGAAGTGACCAGTGTCATTTCTCGTGTGAATTCCCTTGTGAATTCAGTATCACAAATTATTCAGACAAGTGTAACGTGGTCTCCAAATGGAAACAGAGTGTTCAAGTTTTAAAACTGTTGTTCACATGATACACATTAAAAAAAAAAAAAAAACTATCTTTTAAATGCATTTGAGTTCTGTTCTCACTTTCTGCAAACTCTCTCTCCCTGGGATATTTGAGATTCTTTCATGTGGTACCTCTGAAAACCAAAACCAAAATCGTACAGTTTACTTTTTACGGTTTGCCTATTTTGAGGGAAAAAAAAGTTCAATAAATCATTCATACATTAAGACTGATTACCAGTGTGTAAAGTGGAATGCAGAATTACCTTAGATAGATGACACACGATGCTTTTCAGGACGGCAGCTAATTTCCAGCAGAAAGGTCATACAAAAAATAATGTGATTAGAAGAGGTAGAAGGAAAAAAAAAATAGCCACAAATTTGGACATGGACCAAATTCCTTTTTTGCCACTGTAACCGAAAACCATTGCTTCAATATTTAATGAAACGCTTATGCTACAGCACCTGGTCACATTGTCAGCACTGCCTAACCACGGCCTCCCCCGTGGGTCATTACTGCAGCCATCTGAAAAGGGGGCAAACTGTTCATAGACAACAATAATGCCAGTCTTTAAGAATCTACAGCTACAAAACAGCAGGAGACAGAGTTACTTTGGCTTTGATCTTGGGAAAAATGGCTGGGGGCAAAATGCTGTTTCCTACCATCAGAGACTATACAGTTAGCAATAATTCTGTAAGTCAAAGCCATTCACAGGACTCAACTTGGCTGCCCTGCTTCCCTTTCTCTCTCCCCTTGCAGAAAGCTAGCAGCTCCTGGTGAGAGATCCTTGTCAACAGGAAAACACTAGTTCATGCTACCCTGCTAATGATCCAATGCATCAATACCTCAAACAATCACAACAAGCAGATGTCCTAAGTTAATATAGACTTCCCTGGGATTTTCCCTGTGAAAAGTGGCTTTAAAAGGCATTAGTCTTTTGGACTCACTAGAGAACGGCTAAATCTTGGCACCAATTCCTCGGGCATGTGAACCTCAGCCTAATGGAATTTAATTACTTTAGTGGTATTAATCATCTGTACAGTAGAGCAAAGAGTATTTTATTACCACTTTTAAGGGTTATCGGCACATTTATTTCAAATGAACTGTCAAACTGCGTTACGTGTAAGGCATGCCGGGTTTGAATTCCGCAGCTCAGGTGAAAATAAATTTACAATTTAAAACTCTTCCCCTATCATCAGCATTCCACCCATTAATAGTGGCAGCACATATGTAAGACTCTCAAAATTAAAGGAAATTAAGTGTTGAATTAGCGATTCATTTTTTACTGTCTGGTTTTATTTCTTATTCCAACCATTTTGACTACTCATTTGCAAAGGTTGCTTTATACCAAGGACCCCAGGAACACCAATTGGTATCAAATAGGCTGTGACACCATTACAGGCTTAGTTACAGAAAAGTGACGCTAATCTTGTCCATTATCAGGCAACAAGCACCAGCTCAATAGTATAAGATGCCTCCAATTCACACCGTGCAGCAAATGCTTTTGTTTTTGCTCATATTCAGGGAAAATGAATGTGTACTTCTCTCTCCTCTTGGTTGTTTTTAGCCTTATTTGAATTGTTCTATAAAGAACTCGAAGAAACTCTTGCATCATTTATAAAGCTCTCCTCCTGTGCTAAATAGATCCAAGAGTGGATTGCAAGATGCAAACTCAGGTTAATTCTGTAGATTTCAGTAAACTTTGTCCTAAAGCATTCTACAGAACCCAGGGGTAAAAAACTACAAGAGTGGAACTGGGGAAAATGCAGGACAAGGGTCCGGTAGAAATGAGGCCAGAGCACTCTCTATGGCTCTGGAATCAGACTGCCCGAGTTTTAATCCTCCCAAGTATTAGTTATGCCACTGTGATGTGGAGCCTGGCGGGCTACAGTCCAAAGGGTCCGAAAGAGTCAGCCACAGCTGAGCAACTGAACGTGATGGAAAGCACGTACAAATTTACATGGTCTTTGTTCGCAGTCCCTGGCACTAAGCTCCTCAAACTCATAATTTCTAGAGTGATAGGAGTATTTTTGTCATTCACATGGAGCCCCTTTTGAGCTAATATCAACAATGCGACGTAGGGTGTGGTCCCTAGATAGCTTCAGGATGGGGCTGGTCAGCAGAAAGATCAAGTGTTCAGAGGATTGGAACTTGCAGCCCCACAGATCAACATGGGTATAGGGAAGAGTGGAGGTGCTGTCGAAAACCCTTGAACAAGATTTGATGAGCTTCCAGGCTGGTGAACCAATGGAGGTGCTAGGAGAGTGGTACCCTCAGGGAGGGCCTGAAAGCTTCACACCCCTCTCCCCACACCTTGCCCTAAGTATGTCTCCCATCTAGATGTTCCCGTGTTAACTTCTTTTATAACAAGATGACAATCTAGTAAGTAAAATGTTCCTCTGAGTTCTGTTTGCTAGATCAGCTCTCGCAAATTAATCCAACCCAGTGAGAGAACTGTGGGAACCTCTGATCTATAGCCAGTTGGTCAGAAGCTCAAGGATCTAGGTAGACTTGAGATTGGCATCTGAAATTGAAGGAGGGCAGACTTGTACAACTTAACCTGTGAGATCTGATGCCATTTCCTGGTGGATGGTGTCAGAATTGAGCAAATTGCTTGGTGTGCTGGGGAAAATACACATACCAGAGACATCTTTAAGTAAATTCTTTAACCTCCTCGGTGTCTTAATCTATAAAATGGGAATATAATCATAGGCTCATATTAAGGTTCAAAGATTATATACAAATAAAATAATCTTAGCCCAATGCCTGGTTTAGAGTGGGCTCTGTTATATTGTTGTTATGATTACAAGGAAGATACACAATATTTGAAAAGCTATATATTCCACCTTATCACATGGGTCAATATCATGTTGAATAAATTCCCTATGAATTCCAGTGACTTCTAAGAATCTTCATTTTTCTTCTTCTTCAACCCACCCCTCCTCCACCAAAGTCCTTACATGTAGCCCCCGACCTGCTCCACATCCACCTGCTTAAGGCATTTTCCACTCATCTCATCTCAGAGATATTCTGCAAAGAGAAGCAAATGAGAGCAATTTGTGACATGAGATACGGCATGTGCAAAAGACACATAATTAGTGTCAAAATGGATGCATTTGCTTTTTAAAGCCTATTTGTCCTGTGATTTCAAATGAATCAAGCTGCTATATCTCTCTCAACAGCTTCATACTACTCCATAATGAATTAAATGACTCTTTTGAAAAAAAGTATAAGGTTTATGAATAAAATGCTTTTTCAAATGTTGGGATAAGAAGGACTTAAAAAGACTCTTATCTCTAGTACCCCTACGCTTAAAGATCTTCTCCAAACTCAGAATCTTTGAAAGAAAAGCATTCTCCAAGGAAAAAAAAAACTTTTCCCTCCATCTTTTCAAATCATTATAATTACTAGTGTGGGGTGGAAAAAAGCTACAGTATCAGCAAAGCAGAATAGGGCTCTAAATTTCCCTACCCCTGCTTAGTACTCTGATGTCCTTAGCATGCAATCAAGGCCCCAAATCCTTTTCAAACACATTTCATAAGAGAAGAAAGAATGCCGCACTCAAAGCTCCAAAATGTTTAGATTCTGCTCTTTAGTTTCTCTCTTTCCACTCTATTTCTGTCCTCTGTTGGCTATTCTCTGAATATCCGTTTAGTATTGAAATAACATATGTACCTTGTGAATTTATTTTCTTAATTCTACCTTTGAAACAAGCTTGTTCCTCCAAGTTTCCCAAACCTTAGTCTTTACTAATCTCCTTTCAAATCTGAAAATAGGAACAAAGAATTTGTGAGCCTGACTAACAGCAGTCCATAGAAAAGGCATAAACATCATTTGAACTTTAGAATCATCCAGACAGAGCTATGGATGACTAAAGGAGAGAGTGTTAATAAATAACTTAATCAAAAGTAGTCAGACAGTCAAGAAAACAGTCTGAGCTGGTGCAGCTAGAAACATGCACATCCAGATCATACACAAGCCCAATTTCTAGAGTGCATGCTTCCTGTGTTGGCAGGAAGTTAAAATTAATAATAGATTTATGCAATTAATCTTTTCCTCTTTGAAAACACACAAAAATTCAGGAAAGACCTTCTCAGATTCCATCTAATAGTCCAGGAAAGTTAAGTTTACCTCATCGTTATCACCTGCATTATAAAAACTAATGTCACTGCAAAGACTGCAAACTAGGCTCACAGGGAAGGGTTTAGAATTTAATCCTGCTGCTGCTGCTGCTAAGTCGCTTCAGTTGTGTCCGACTGTGCGACCCCATAAACAGCAGCCCACCAGGCTCCCTGCCCCTGGGATTCTCCAGGCAAGATCACTGGAGTAAGTCGCCATTTCCTTCTCCAATGCATGAAAGTGAAAAGTGAAAGTGAAGTCACTCAGTCGTGTCCGACTCTTCATGACCCCATGGACTGCAGCCCACCAGGCTCCTCTGCTCATGGGCTTTTCCAGGCAAGAGTACTGGAGTGGGGTGCCATTGCCTTCTCCCAGAATTTAATCCTAGTTTCCTTTTATTCTTCATTGTGAAATAAGATAATATTAATCATCTTAACAAGCACACAAGAATAAATGAGATAAAATGCATATACGAGGTTAAACTAACTAGATCTAACATATTATAAAATGACAACTATATTAAAGGAAAAAATAAAGCAATTTCATTTTATTTTTTCCTTAGAGGAAGCCCCAGGCTTCACATAGGGAGCTCTAGCTATTTTTAGTTCTAAGTAATAGGCACAAAGTATACTTTGTAGTAAACATAAAAAGTCTCTCATTGAATCCACATCCTCTAAGCCTAGAATTCTTTGAGGATAATTTTCCTGTCCCTCGGGTATTTGTCTCTAGAGTTGGCCATGATCCCTATTTAAATGATAAACCCTGGTAGCTGCTATCAGAAACTGTTGACTAAGTTCCCAGTTGCACATAGCAATGGGCTAATGGAGATATCATACAAACCCAGTGGATCTTTATACTCTAGAGGGGAAACGCTAAAGTGACATGGATGTATATAACTGAAAATAAACAAAGGTGGGACAAAAGCTAGTGAGAGCCCTTCCTTCTTAAAACTTGTAAAATCTCTAAGCTTGTTATTGTATTAAAAATTCCTATTCATTAATCACTTGGTAATTTTATTTCAGAGTACAAAACTGTCACTATCAGGATCATCAATATTATTGATATGATTGCATAAATTGTGGTGCAACTATTGATGTAATATTATTGTGTGAAATTTATCACTGAGAGCTTATCGTAACACAGGAATATGTTTTTGCTACAATGAAAAGAAATAGAAAACAACTGTTCCCATGGTATGATTACCTCTCTATAAAATGAAACGACCAAGCACCAAGTATGGATAGAGCATTGGAAGAAAACACCTCAAAATGCTAACTGTGATCACTTGAGCTGGTAACAGTAAGAATGTTTTCTCCCATCTAGTTTTCCAAAATTTACTAATATTCTGTAATAATTTTTTTTTTTTTGCTGAGAAAACACATGTGCGAGTTGTTTTGTTACTTTGTTTTTATAAAAAAAGAGAGAGAAGAGGCTTTATTTTATACTTGCATTTCACCGTAGAAGGATATAAACCTACAGTTAATGTTACGTGTCATTTGAGGACAGAGGTAGGTACACAGCTTTGTAAAGATTAAGGTTACTAGCATGGAAGTTTCCGTTTCCATCACTGATGCTCCTATTCAGTTCTTTTTAATCAACAACTCTTTTCTAATCCCAGAACACTGGTTTTCAGTATCATTTCACTTCTCAGATAATATTGCTTTTATTTATTATTTAGGTTCATCTATCTTATTTTACTATAAGCATCATTCACCTAATTACCAAAATGTCCTTTATTATGCTATTTAGGAAAACAAATGGCTTCCCACTCAACAAAACTTATTTTTCAGAGATACACTGTCTTTACATGAATTCATTCCCCATTTACTCATTTTTTTCCGTTCCTCTGGATATTTTCATTCTCTGCTTGACACGTCTTAAGGTGTACTGACTGAAATTAGACTTGGTATTCTAGATGAAAGTGTATCATTATTTGATATAACATCAACTTAATATTTCCAGATTATTTTCTCCCCTTTTGAATGCACCCTGGAGTCCTATTTGCCTTCCTAACTGCCTCTGTGTGATGGGAGTCTTCTTCCTTGAGCTGTCCATGATGACTCCTAATTCATTTAAACAGCACACAGTGTTTTAATCATATCTGTTTTCACAGATAATCACATCTTTTTATAAGCGGAACTGTTCTTTTGCTAACTTAGCTTTTCTTTTATGTGTGATGTTCTAGGTCATATAAGTAATACAGTATTCAAAGATACAATGACAAAAAGTAATGTTAGCTCAGAGGCAAAAAAAATTATGTTTCAAACGTGATGTTCATCATTTCTACAAATATATGAGAATTACCACTAAAACATTTTCAAATGAGTGAATATTGGAATATTTAACACTTACGAAAGAGATTTATGTGCCTATCTTATTTTTCATAAATGTCTTTGCCATTTTACTAATTAACCAAAGATATCTTTGTTTAGACAAATTTTGTCTCCATCACAGCCTATGCTCTTTCTACATAACTTTTTCCTGCAGTAAAATTAAAGTGCTCAGTTTTACACACTAATCATCTTCTAGGTAACAGATTGCAATATTTTGAATACAAAAGTATGAGACAGGAAGATGGGACTTTTGGGCTCTCATCCCGGATCTTCCGCCCAATGTGTTCTGTGCTCTTGGAAATGGACTGCTTTCTCCTCTGCTTCATTGAACTTGTTCAAAGAATAGATGTAGCAATTTTAACTACCTTACAAGATGTCGCAATTTGTATGGTTTAAAAATATATATATGAGTCTCGATTCAATTATTTTGCCTCAGATTACATTTGAATGTTCCTGATCACATCTTTATACATCTTCCTAAAATTACTACTGGTGAGCACAGGTCTGAATGCAGAATCCCCAACTTCAGTTTTGTGGCTGAACTTAATTCACTGTTAAAGCATTTAGGTTCTTTCCAACCAGGCTCAGCTTTCAAAGCATACTCTTACTGCAAAATTGAAAGAAGGCATTCCCCTGCATCTGCAGTACTCATACTTTTCATGATCCCAAAGTCTTTCCTTTCAAAATTTAGTCAATATTTAGTTGGAAAGAAATGTCACTTTGTCAATTTGAAGCAATAATTTAATCTTATCCTAATTTTGCCCTTCTAGAATGCCTCTCATCTACTTGGATGAAACATGCTCAGGACATAAATATCAGAACTTGCAGTGGTCTTAAAGCATAATTAGTGAAATAAACATCATATAAATATACACATAGACTTGAATTTATATTGCATACTTCTTTGAAATAGTTACTCTCTTCCCCTTGACACATCCCAATTGCATACTAATTTAGTTAGTGGTTGATAAGGTGTTGACTCATTTCATTACAGAGATAAAAGAAAAAAAAAGATTGATACATGGATGGAAATATGAATAGTGCACAGTAGGTACTTAGAAATAATGCCAACTCATTCATTTATTTCATTCTGTAGATTTCCACTGAGTATTAATTATGCACCAAGCACTCGTCTATGAGCTGGGACTAGAAAAGTGAACAAAACAGAAGTCTTTTCCATCACTGAACTTACACATAAACACAAAATATGAATTAGGCAGATCTCTATGCACTAACAGTTTCTGGAGGACCAAAATGGCCATTGGAGAAGGCAATGGCACCCTACTCCAGTACTCTTGCCTGGGAAAATCCCATGGACGGAGAAGCCTGGTAGGCTGCAGTCCTAAGAGTCGGGCACGACTGAGTGACTTCATTTTCACTTTTCACTTTCATGCATTGGAGAAGGAAATGGCAACCCACTCCAGTATTCTTGCCTGGAGAATCCCAGGGACAGAGGAGCCTAGTGGGCTGCCGTCTATGGGGTCGCACAGAGTCGGACACAACTGAAGCGACTTAGCAGCAGCAAAATGGCCATTATCTACAATTTCATGCAGTTCAGCCTAAATAATGTCAAATGATGGAAAGTGACACGGAGAACAATAAAGCTGAGGTAAAAGAGAGAGTGATTCTATGTGGGCTGTTACCCTTCTAAATTGGGTAGTGGAGAAGGAAGGGACCTTACATAAGTGAGAGAGCAGGATGTCAGTCTCGCTCAGGAAATCTCTGGAAAGAGCAGGCAAAGCATGGGAAACAAGAGAAACAAAATTCTGAAGCAGGATTGGATTTGGTTACTGAGAAAAAGCATAACTACAGTGTGGCTGGAGCGGGGTGGACATGGAAGAAGAATATAGACGGTGAGATGAGGGAGACAGAGCAGGAGCTGGGGGCAGCAAGGTCACGTGGAACCACATGGCGGTAGCAAAGATTTTGATTTTACTCTGAGAAGACTGGGAATTTTTGGAGGGCCTTGAGCAGAGAAGTAATATGATGCAATTTGCTTTTGAATAGGACTATCGTAGTTGTAAAGGGTGGGGAAGAAGAGCATCTAATGGATAGAGAGAAGGGCAGAGTAAAGAGGTATTTTAGGAGGCTGTAACATGGAGCTCATTGGTGACTTTAGCAAGAATTGCTTTGATGGAACAATGGAACAAAAGCCTGATTGGAATAGGTTCAAGAGAGAATGTTGGGAGAAAATTACTAAATATAACATTTTAACAGTATTTCTGGGCACTTCCCGGGCAGCCTAGTGGTTAAGAATCCACCTTGCAATACTGCAGATGAGGGTTTGATCGCTGCTCAGGAACTCAGATCCCACAGGCCCTGGGGCAACCAAGACCAAGTGCCGTAACTACTGAGCCCAGGCACCACAACTAGAGAGAAGCCCATGCACTGCAACCACGACCAACACAGCCAAACAAATAAACATATAAATACACAAAAGGAGTATTTCTATTAAAAAATGGTGTAATAAGTGGCATGGCATTTTCAGTTAAAAAAAATTTTTTAATGATATATGAAAGGATGGCATATTTATGTTGCTGATGGCAGTAATCCAGTAGAGAAGTAAGAAATGACGTTAAAGAAGAGAGAAAGGAGAATTGCTGGGAAAATCTCCTGGAATAGAGAAGATGAGGTGAAAGCCAGTGCAGGATCTTGAGCTTGGTCTTTGGAAGGGCACAGGGAGTTCATCTACAGCAATATCCATGTGAAAATACTCTTCATAAAGAATATGAAAGTGACTTGACTAGGGAAATGTACTATGATTTCCAGGTAGCACTAAAGGCCCACTTTGGTTAGTGACAAGGTGGGTTTTCTGCTATGGTTGTGAGTTTTCCTTCAGATACTCAGTTGTGAGTCCACGGGGTCTCTAGGAGTCAGACACGACTGAGCGACTTCACTTTCACTTTTCACTTTTATGCATTGGAGAAGGAAATGGCAACCCACTCCAGTGTTCTTGCCTGGAGAATCCCAGGTGGGCTGCCATCTGTGGGGTCACACAGAGTCGGACACGACTGAAGCAACTTAGCAGCAGCAGCAGCACTCAGTTGTGAGGGTAAGAAGTAAAGGGTTGATCTAACCAGGGTGGGAATTTTTCCAGATAGGATGAAAAGAGAGGGAACATGAGACTGAATGATTATAATCGAGGACAACTGAATCTTACTAGAAGTTATGA
>NW_011495046.1:2137765-2154641 GCF_000754665.1 Bison bison bison | reverse complement strand
TTATGAAGGTGGTAATGAGAAAAAAGTAAAAATGATTGATAGATGGTAGGGAAAGTTGAGACACTAGAAGGGGAGAGCTGGAAAAATAAAGATAGTCATTGGAGAGTAGGAAGCTTGAGACTGAGACTTTACCAATAGATAAAGTTATTTGTATTGACAAGGTCTAGGGTAGCGGCACAGAGTCGGACACGACTGAAGTGACTTAGCAGCAGGGTAGTGATGCTCAGAAGTACCTGGAAGGCTTGACGAAGGAATTACTGGACTTCACACTCAGTTTCCAATTCATTAGGTTTAGGGCTGAGCCCCCAAATTTGCATTTCTAATAAGTCCCAGGTGATGCTGAGTCTGCTAGTCTGAAGACAACACTTTGAACCACTGGTCTGGGCTGCGATCTTCGGTTAGGTAGGATGAAAAACGAGATCACTGTGCAAGAAGAGCTCAAGGAACTTGGAGGCTGGGGTTTTGGAAGAGTCGCCCATGTGACTAATACATGAACAGAGTCATTTAATCCACATATAGATTTCATTCATCAACCAATTGTGAGTCCAGTGCTGCATTCAGTGTGAGGGCTCTTTTAAATTAAAAAACAAACAAATCAAGAAGCACCTTCACTGGGACTTCCTTGGTGGTCCACTTGTTAAGAATATACCTGTCAATGCAGCAGGTTCAATCCCTCATCCTGGAAGATCCCACATGCTCTGGGGCAAGTAAACACGTGCACCACAACTACTGAGCCTGCATTCTGGAGCCCATGTTCCACAAGAGAAGCTACTGCAATCAGGGGCCCAAGCACTGCCACTAGAGAGTGGTCCCCACTCACTGCAACGAGAGAAAGCCCATGTGCAGCAACAAAGATCCAGTGCAGCCAAAAGTAAATTAAATAAACACATAAGGAGGCTTCCCTGATGGCTCAGCAGGTAAAGAATCCGCCTGCAACACAAGAGACACAGGAGACATGGGTTCAATCCCTGGGTTGGGAAGATCTCCCAGAGGAAGAAATGGCAACCCATTCCAGTATTCTTGCCTGAAAAATCTCATAGACAGAGGAGCCTGGCGGGTTACAGTCCGTAGGGTGGCAAAGAGTGAGACATGACTGAGTGACTAAGAACAAATAAATAAAAGAAGATCCTTTATTTAAAAAAAAAAAAAGACACACCTTCACATCTGTAAGACGTACACTTTAAAATCATGGCTGCCCCACAGAAAGATGCAATACATTTATAGGCTTATTTATTCCATTGTGAAGTAAAGAATTCCTGGTGCACTTTGGCCAGGGCAACGAACATGTGTTTCTGAAAAGCGACACTTAAATGAAGTAATTTAAATCTCTGGGAAAGCTTGTTACAAATTTTACCTAATCATTTCATAAAGTGAACATCACCTTATTTATAAATTTAGATTTTTATGTATTGAGTATTTTTATAAATGTATTAACTTTGTATGGTAAAATAAGGTAAGAGTGAAAAGTAACACACAGAACAACTCTCTTTGATAGTACTGTCAACAACCAGATAAAAAAGCCTTTGACTCAGCTCTGTCACTATTTTAGTGTATGCACTTAGACTAAACTCAGTTCTAAACTCAGCTATGGTAGTATCGCTAACCCTATCTTTGAGTCTGCCTAAGTACAGTCCATGGGATCGCAAAAGAGTTGGACACAACTTAGAGACTAAACAAGATATTTCTGAGTCACTTTGAGAATCCGATAAAAATTTGGGGCTCTTTACCCATAAGGGGAAGAAAAAGTCTCCAAGCACACAATATTATTCATTTAATTTCAGGAAGCTTAATAATGCTATGAGGAAATCAACCTTGAATATTCGCTGATGCTGAAGCTGAAGCTCCAATACTTTGGCCACCTGATGTGAAGAGCTGACTCACTGGAAAAGACTCTGAGGCTGGGAAAGATTGAAGGCAGGAGGAGAACGGGGTGACAGAGGATAAGAGGTTGACTGGCAACACTGACTCAATGGACATGAATTTGAGCAAACTCTGGGAGGTAGTAAAGGACAGGGAAGCCTGGTGGGCTGCAGTCCATGAGATCACAAAGAGTCAGACACAACTTAGTGACTGAACAACAATAACAAAGAACTCTATGAAGACTATCCACATTAAGTGTCCCCTTCAATCTAACCACAGAAATTAACCACAGATACAACTGCAAAAAATACATATATATATATATATATATTCTTTCATATCTTTCATTGATCCATAAGAGACACAGCCCTTTTTACAAAAAGGAAATCTCTTTGTGAAAAAGTAAATAAATGAATAAAATATATGTTCAAAGCACAAAAAGATTTATAACTATTTCTTTGGTAATCAAAATCAAATCAACAAAACCTAAAATGGTCTGTGAAGCATACAAAGGATTATAAGGTATGGTTTTGGATCTCAAAACCATACTATCCTATATACTATAGTTTTTTACCATGAAAAAAGGAATAGAAGGTACACACACATAAAATCTACCTGAAAATGCATGTTGCCAGGAGTTGTGCTCAATCACTCAGTCATATCTGATCCTTTGCAACCCCATGGACTGTAGCCCACCAGGCTCCTCTGTCCATGGGATTATCCAAGCAAGAATACTGGAGTGGGCTGCCATTTTCTCCTCCAGGGGATCTTCCAGACCCAGGGATCAAACCCATGTCTCCCATGTCTTCTGCACTGGCAGATGGATTCTTTTACCCTAAGCCATCTGGGAAGCCCACCTGAAAATGTATGGATCCAAGTAAAGATTCCAGGAGGCAAAAAGAGAGTTGCTTGAACATTGACTATAAACGTGTTGTCAAAATAAAAGCTCAAAAAAATAAATAAATAAAAAAAAATAAAAGCTCAAATATTCAGTCACTAAGGCAATGTCTGCTGACATCAGAATAGTGAAGAACAGGCTTTCTGAAAAAAAAAAAAAAAAAAAGCCTGAAGTTGGGCATTGTAGAAGGATGTGAAATAAATGAAATTAACATGTAGAAAGGATGTCTCAGAGACAGAGATGGCTGGTTACCTGTTGGTCTGAAATCTGACATGTGTGGCAAATTCTCCATCAGAATGCACCAGGCCTGTCATTAGAGAGTGAAATGGGTCAAACAATGTGCAAAAGACATCAGCAGAGCCGAGGAGCAGATTCAAATGAATGCAGAAGCACAAGTACTAAAAAGTCTTCTCTAGGAACATTCAACTGTCAGCCTTGTTCAGAACACCCACCATAATCACGTTCTCATTATCATATATCTGTGAGGACTCCAGAGTTTGCAAAAGTGTTTCACACATATGGCTTCTTTCTTGCAGTTAACAGAATCTATACTGACCTTTTATTAAGCAACTTCTGGGAGATAAACGATGAAGAAAATGGATGCAGTTATTTGAGATCTGTAAAATCTGTTGTTGTTGTTGTTGTTTTAAGTCATTAAAAAGCCACACAGTTTGACATAATTTGCACCAAAGGATTAATGCAGCAAGTACCTTCGCTATTGTCCTTTGAGATACCCCTGTTAGATCCAGTTTCGAGTCAAAGAGAGTAACATATTTTGCCTCTGGATAACAGAAAAAGAAAAATGTATATTCTTCTGAATTTCGTAAGTTGCTGAAACAAACGTGTTTTCCTCTTATTTTTGTTTCTTTTACCAAATTCTCCAAATTAAATACATCTGTCAAAATTGGAAATATTCAAGGTATTTGATTAGTAAGTCATCTGGTTAACTTGGGTAGTGTGAACTGAACATAATTTAGTATATTTTTATAATTTGAAACCTTGAAAGGTGACCTGAGGTGGCAGGAAGACAACAGGGCTGATTTGAACTTAAACAGCCTCAGCACTAAAGTGGAAAAGGCTAGTGCTGGAAAAAAAAAAAATCCATGTAATTAATGGTTCTGCTGAGTCAGGATCCAGATTATTAGCGTTTAAATAACATAAAAAATGCAAACCTCACATTTTAATTACTTTAACTATTTCTCCCCTCCTAGATGTGATCTCCTTCATGCTCAGTCTGCAGAATATGCATTTATTTTAAAAGTTGAGAATTTGCTCTTTCTTGGAAATAGGTAATGAAGATCTGATATACTGGGCAAAGCTATCTTTTCTGAATACTCAAAATGTTCTATTATTGAGAAATTTTAAAACTTTATAGAGAAAGCATAATGAGCCTAAAACGATGGGAAGTTCCCAATTATGTCCCATCAGACTTTAAAAAATCCTGAAACATCTTCTGACTCCTCAAAAGCCAATGTGCAATTAAATTTTGCTTTATTTTTAAGGGAAGTTAATTTGGCTCTGATTATTAGAAAATTAGACATCTATAAATTATATATGGAATACATATATATATATATATGAATATTTGGCTAAACAAAGCTTTTTATTTTATAATTATCCCAGATGACAGAGTTCACTGTAATTTTTACTCAGTATTTTAATCATTAACAATAAGCTCTTCTTTCTGCAACTATCCACCACAGTGTAGTCAAAAGAAAAAGACTAAATTTCTCTTTTGCCATGCAAGAAAACCTGCATGCACTAGCCTGGAAGCAAAAGATTTAGGAACAAAACCTAAATAAACTGAGAACCAAAAAAAATAAATAAATAAAAGCAAGTGTCCAATTTCACCCAATATGTGGTGATTAAAATCTCCAAACTACATGTAAAGTTTTGCTGACTGAATTGAGACAGAAGTAAAATAAAGCAAACAAAAGTTTTTTCTATACATTGTTTAAAAAAAAATTATGGATAATCATATGCTCTGCTCCACCAGGAAAAAATAATAAGATTTAAAATTGTTGTAATAAAGCAATGGTTAAGAATACAACTACATTATACTAATTATCATAGTTATACCATTAGCCAATGTAAATTACTACACTTATTAAAGGGACAAAAATGGTTCTGTGCTTAGAGGACACAAATAAGTTATAGTAAGGCTTATAGGCTGAGAGTAAAATTATGCCTGTTTTGCAATAAAAATAATGGTTTTAAATATAAAATAATAAATAACATGGTGATCATGCAAGTGTATGATAATTAGTTTAATTTTTATAGAGGGCAAGACCTCAGTTTTATTATCAATAGTGTATCATGTTCACTTGAGCTCTGTACAACTGTAGCCTTCTTTAGTTAAAGCAAATATTTGGTGTGTCATTATGGCTTTAATTCCTATGAGAGCACATTCTTTTTTTCCCATCTTTTGCACCACTGTAGAAACAAACAAAATGTTTTTCTATACCCCTTGATCTAATTGTTACTTTAAATGTATATAATCTTCCTTCCAAGCCCATCAAGACTTGGGGGATATTCTTGACATCTTGTCCACACCATGAATCAATTACGAAGACCTGTGAATTCTAGTTCTGATGAGCTCCTTAAATATGTTCCCTTCTGTCCCTCTCTTCTACCAATATCCCAGTCCTAATCACTGTCATTTCCTGCCTCAACTCTATCAGTTGGTCTCTCTTCTTACGCCTTAACTCTGAAGCAGTCAGAGCCTTCTCTTGAAGCTTTGTGATGCTCCACAGATAACTTCCAAAATCTTCACTTTGACCTATAAGCCCTGCAGAATCTCAGCCCAACTTACTGTCTGGCTTTATTACTGCCTGATTTTACTATTTACATTCCAATCTTTCCCACCCTTTTTCAGATCCTTCAGTGTTCTGAACTCCTTTCTATCTTAAGGCTTTCCCTCTTTTTCAATGCTCTCCCCCAAGCTATGGCATAGTTAGCTTAACAATCACATCTTTAGAGAAGTTCACTCTGCTATCCACCTAGGTCAAGTCAAATGCTATTTGTCCCATACACTAATGTGCCCATATATTATATATATATATATATATATACATTTGTACGCCCCATATACAATGATCATAATTCTAGTTACTTTTTAAAGGTCTATTATTCTATCTTCCCTGTCCTATATATCCCTCCCTTCAAAAATATACTCTTTATGAGGGCAGGGACCATGGAGATCTTATTTTCTACTGGATCTCTAGCCCCCCAAACAAGCCATATTACATAATACAAATGCCCACCAAAAAGCTGAATAGCCCCACAAGATGTTCTATAGCTTTGGTGTTGGGAACCAAGGGTGGCTCCATTAAGAATAAACCAGGGTAAAAAGCAGCAGGAATTAAATCATCTTTTCTAAAAAGACTTTGACCTCATTTACCTCAAACATCTTATTCTGAACATCAGTAAACTGAGGGTACAAATAGTTGCTGGACATTGTTCACCATGTTGTAGGAACATTTTAAGACAATTCTGATGAAAACACTTTCTTAACTATAAAGAGCTGTGCTATACAAATGCAAGTTATTGCTGGGAGATGTGTGTATACGTGTGTATAAATGTTGATTTGAAGATGTATTTAGATATAATTATAAATATTTATATTTCCCCAACTGTGCTGTGATTTTCCTAAGAGTAGAGATTGTGTCTTCTTTTAGTGAAGCAAAAATTGTCTTCGTTTTTCAAAGCTAGAATGAGTAATGCCTTCTTTTCTAGATCTTACCCAGTAATGGGTACATAATGGTTGCCTACAAGTGCTTCATGAATGAAGAGTTTAAGAGTCTTTAATAATCAAGGAACAAAAGTCACGCATAGTGACACGCTCTGCAAGTCACAAGGAAATTACATGTAGCTTCTCCTGGGAAAGCTGGTGCATCACTCTGTACCAGCCTTCAAACATACAGATTAAAGCAGTGTGGCTGGATCTAACATGAAATACCCCTGATTACAGTATGGACCTCGGAGAAGGCAATGGCAACCCACTCTAGTACTCTTGCCTGGAAAATCCCATGGACGGAGGAGCCTGGTGGGCTACGGTCCATGGGGTCGCTGCGAGTCAGGCACAACTGAGCGACTTCACTTTGACTTTTCACTTTCCTGCACTGGGGAATGAAATGGCAATCCACTCCACTGTCCTTGCCTGGAGAATCCTGGTGACGGGGGAGCCTGGTGGGCTCCTGTCTATGGGGTCGCACAGAGTATGACATGACTGAAGCGACTTAGCAGCACAGTATGGACTTAACAGAAGAAGAAGAAATTAAGAAGAGGTGGCAAGAATACACAGAAGAACTATACAAAAAAGATCTTCATGACCCAGATAACCACGATGGTGTGATCACTCACCTAGAGACAGACATCCTGGAGTGTAAAGTCAAGTGGGCCTTAGGAAGCATCATGATGAACAAAGTTAGTGGAGGTGATGGAATTCTAGCTGAGCTATTTCAAATCCTAAAAGATGATGCCACTAAAGTGCTACACTCAAAATGCCAGCAAATTTGGATAACTCATCACTGGCCACAGAACTGCAAAAGGTCAGTTTTCATTACAATCCCAAAGAAGGGCCATGCCAAAGAATGTTCAAACTACAGCACAATTGCACTCATTTCACACACTAGCAAAGTAATGCTCAAAATTCTCCAGCTAGGTTTCTACAGTATGTGAACCGAGAATTTACAGATGATCAAGCTGGATTTAGAAAAGGCAGAGGAACCAGAGATCAAATTGCAAACAGCTGTTGAATCATAGAAAAATCAAAAGAATTTCAGAAAAAGATATATTTCTGCTTCATTGACTATGCTAAAGCCTGTGACTGTGTAGATAACAACAAACTGTGGAAAATTCTGAAAGAGATGGGAATACTAGACCACCTGACCTGCCTCCTGAGAAATCTGTATGCAGGTCAAGAAGCAACAGTTAGAACTGGACATGGAACAATGGACTGGTTCCAAATAGGGAAAGGAGTACGTCAAGGCTGTGTACAGTCATCCTGCATATTTAACTTATATGCAGAGTACATCATGCAAAATGTCAGGTTAGATGATGCACAAGCTGGAATCAAGATTGCCAGGAGAAATATCAATAACCTCAGATATACAGATGACACCACCGTTATGGCAGAAAACAAAAAGGAGCTAAAGAGCCTCTTGATGAGAGTGAAAAAACTGGTTTAAACCTCAACATTCAAAAAACGAAGATCATGGCATCTGGTCCCATCACTTCATGGCAAATGGATGGGGAAACAATGTAAACAGTGAGAGACTTCATTTTCTTGGGCTCCAAAATCACTGCAGATGGTGACTGCAGCCATGAAATTAAAAGATGTTTGCTCCTGGAAAGAAAAGCTATGACCAACCTAGACAGCATATCAAAAAGCAGAGACATTACTTTGCCAACAAAGGTTCAACTAGTCAGTTTTATGGTTTTTCCAGTAGTCATATATGGATGTGAGAGTTGGACCATAAAGAAAGCTGAGCACCGAAGAATTGATGCTTTTGATCTGTGGTGTTGAAGAAGACCCTTGAGAGTCCTTTGGAAATATTTATTTCCTTTGCAAGGAAATAAAGCCAGTCAATCCTAAAGGAAATCAATCCTGAATATTCATTGGAAGGATCGATGCTGAAGCTGAAGCTCCAATACTTTGGCCACCTGATGCAAAGAGCTGACTCATCAGAAAAGATCCTGATGCTGGGAAAGATTGAAGGCAGGAGGAGAAGGGGACAACAGAGGACGAGATGGTTGGATGGCATCACCAACTCAATAGATATGAATTTGAGCAAGCTCCAGGAGATTGTGATGGACAGGGAAGCCTGGCAAGCTGCAGTCCAGGAGTCACAAAGAGTTGGACACAACAGAGCAACTGAACAATAACAACATAAGACTATGGGAAGGAGCTTCTCTCTGTATTTCCCCTAAGCAGGGACCAGTCAAGAAGCAATTTTTTCTTGCTAATCAGGATTGCAACTTATAGACTTAGCAACAGAAATATCAGTAAATTATCTAGTCATTTTGTTCAGAAAGAATTTTTAAATGTATCACTTTTAAGATCCAAAATTGAAAAAAATTTTGCTTAGAATCAAAAAAATTTTAGGTATGTTCAAGTAAACTCAGAAAAAAATGTAACATGGACAGAAAATTAAGAGCCATACAAAACACTGTAATCAAAATTGTATGGCACTGCAATAGGACTTCACTTTCATTTTTCACTTTCATGCATTGGAGAAGGAAATGGCAACCCACTCCAGTGTTCTTGCATGGAGAATCCCAGGGACGGGGGAGCCTGGTGGGCTCCCCCGTCTATGGGGTCGCACAGAGTTGGACACGACTGAAGCGACTTAGCAGCAGCAGCAGCAGCAATAGGAACAGTCAGAAACACCACTAGAACACATTAGAGAAAATGGAAAAAGTCAACAGCAGGAAATAAATATACAGAAAGATGAATTTCAATCAAGGAAAGAAAAGGTAATTTATTAAAAATAACAGTGGTACCAGGAGCCATTCCTCTGAGAGAAAGAAAAATCATATACTAATATCCCAATTTGCTTAAAAATTTAAATGTAAACCTAAACCCACAAAAATATTAGACTGAATTTGCAACCCAGAAATTAAAGACAGATATATCTAAATATGCAAAATTACTATCTTTTATATGACAAAGAATTCACTAACAAAATCCATTGGCAGGTATTATATTGAGGAAGATTTGCAAATTCAGATTACATAAAATTTTTTAAATCTAGAATCTACAAATAGCTCTTCAGATTGATAACAAAATGGTGTACCACTTATGATGTGCCTTGAAGACGTTATGCTACGTGAAAGAAGCCAGATACAAAAGCTCACCTAGTGCATGAATCCATTTATGAAATATCCAGAAGAGGTAAATCCATAGAGACAGAAAGCAGATAGGTGGCTGCCAGAGCCTGGGAGTCAGGGGAGGGAATACGGAGTAATTGTTTCATACGTATGAGGCTTACTTTTGGGGCAATGAGAATGTTTTAGAATTAGATACGTATGTGATCACACAACATTGTAAGGTACTAAATACCACTGAATTATTCAAAAGTTCAGTTTTCTGTTACGTGAATTTCACCTCAATGAAAAAAAAATACCATCCAATATATGTAAAAAGCAACTGAACAAATACTTTATAAAAGAGTAAATTCCAATAAACTTGTGAAAAGATGTTCAACTCCCCTACCAGACAGGAAAATGTAAATTCCATGAAAGACTTCATGTCCGTCAGATTAGAAAAAATTAAACAAAGAAGTAGGACCTAATTCTGGTGAAGATTCAGGAAAATGATTACATGTAATAACCAGCTTCTGGCAATGTAAGTTGTTACATAACTTTTTTAAAAGTAATCCAGACAAATCCATAAAAATTAAAATTGCACATATTGTAGTCCCAGTAATCCAATATCTGAGAATCAATCTCAAAAATAGAAGCATCAGTAGGTAACAGATATGTTTACAGAAACACAGAGAATTGGGAACAAAGAAAATACCTTAATATGGAAATGGTTGAAGATCAACTGAATTAAAGTGATTTTTTTCCCCAATATCAAGTGACAATATGCAGAGAAGTCCATATAGTGCAACCCCATTTTTGTAAAGTAAAGGAAATATCTATGTCTACATATGATTATATGAACTTGGAGAAAGCCATGGATCATGCACAGAGGTTATTACCATTAGTGAGAGGCGGGGAGAGGGTGCAAATGGTCTGAAGAGAAGAAAGGGGAGCGGGAAGAAGAGAAAGGAAAAAACCTGTTTTAATATTTATAGCCTCATTTTAAGCAAGTACAAAATAAAAACCTAAGCTTTCAACAATAGCAGCCCTAAAGCAAGGAGAACACATCCAGTGTGGAACACCTGGAAAGATTCCCAGAATCTACCAGAACTCTCCCTTGGCCACAGCAATGAGGGATGTAAAGATTATAGCAGGTCTCAGGTATCAGAAATGCGGGCTCCTTCCCGTATAAGCAGTAGGTCTCTGGGCAAGTTATTTAAATAATTTAACCCAATGTTTCTTCATCTAAACATTTGCATACTTGGGACTGTATCGTCCATGGAATTCTCTAGGCCAGAATACTGGAGTGGGTAGTCATTCACTTTTCCAAGGGATCATCCCAACCCAGGGATCGAACCCAGGTCTCCCACATTGTAAGTGCATTCTTTACCAGCTGAGCCACCAGGGAAGTGTATAATTGGGATAACAGTAGCTATTTGATAGGCTGTCATGAGAATTAAGTGAGACAGTGCATTTAAGTCTTAACACAATGCCTGCCCTTAGTGAGCTTTCAGTACATGGGAACCAGGAGCACTGAAGCAAGGTCCCAAAACTATAGATAACTCCAAATCCAAATCCATATTTTTTGTTCCCATTACCTGGGTTGGCCTTTCACTCCTGGATTTTGAAGAGACTTTCCTAATTAAAAATCCATCAAATAGAAGTGGTCACTCTTTCTGCTATGCAAAAACAAGTATTAAGACATTTCTCCCTAGAAAAAACACAATAGAATTATAATACCAATGATTCCAGAATAACAGTGCTTTTCAAAGTTTGTTTTTCTTCAAATAAGAGCTCCATTCAATTTCCCCTTCTGTGAAATGGGTGTAATAATAGCAAGTGGTAATGCTGCTCTAAATCCGTGGTGGCTCATATCTCACTAAGAGTAAGAGTCCTAATGACAGCTTTCAAGACTAGATTCCTACAGGACTAGGCTCCTCATTACCTTTCTTCTGCTTTAGCCACACGCCCCTCCTTGTAATTCTGAAGATGTACCTGGCCCTCCGCCCCAGGGCCTTTGCACTTGCTGCTACTTCTCCTGGAATGCCCTTCCCCCAAATAGCCATGGGGCTTTTTCCTCCACTTCTTTCAGTCATTTTTTTAAGTCATCCTCTTATTCCCCAAATATCTCAAAATTCAACAAAACTATAGCAAAAAAAAAAAAACTCCTCTTTCTGCTTTATTTCACTTATTTTTTTAAACATTTAAAAAAAATTTTTATGCGGACCATAATAGAAATCACATGCATACATGTATACACATAACATTTACATATATATAGAAATATACATACAACAATCATTATTAACTAATATAAAGAATAACAAGACAACTTTAAAAGGAAGCTTTTTATTAATATTTATTTATTTGGCTGCATAGGGTTTTAGTTGTGGCATAACAGCTCTTTGTTACAAGCTGGCTTAGTTGCCCCATGGCAAGTGGGATCCTAGTTCCCAGACCAGGGATCGAACCCATGCCCCCTGCCTTAGAAGGTAGATTCTTAACCACTGAACCACCAGGGAAGTCCTGGAAGTTATTTTTAAGCAAATCTACTGAATTTAAAACAAGACCCTTTTTCCAGACTTGAATAAGTTCATCAAAGATTTCAAACTGCTGGTTTATATAAGATTAACAAGTCAACCAGAGAGTTGAAAATAATCTTTATATAGTTGAGTTCTCACAAAATGGAACTGATATCTGTAAAATACTGTTGTTTACAGGACTGAGCTTTAGGAAAAGAAACACTACCTGATTCAAGAGACAGAGTCCTTACTAACACAAGACTATTTCTAATTAAATAACACAAATGAAACAAAATGTCAGACGTAAAAGATGTCCTCCTAATTCCGAGCCTCAGACTCTATCATAGAAGTACGTTCCTGAGAATAATTAATATTGCCCCATAGCCATCACTTAGTACCCTTTGGGTCACAACTATAGACGAGATGTCAGGGCAGGCATCTCTCAGAGCAAGTCATAGATGGCACTGCCACATAGGAATAAGACAAAAGCTAATTCTCAGTGAGATCTAAAATCTTGATTGCCATGAAAACATATTTATTAAAAGAGAAAGGATATCATACTGATAGGAATTCATATTCTCATAGGTTTGAGGTGAGATATTTTCATGACCATCAGATATAAACATCAGATCTTATGAGGAGATATTCTGAAAGTAAGACCCTGTCATTAACTCAATAAATTTTTTGAATCAGTATATACTTTCTCAGGTCAAGCCCACAGATGAATGTCTCATTGTTTACCCAGCAGCCACTTGGTGCCAAGTGCTTTGCTGACTACTGCAAAGGATACAAAAGGAACCTCTGACATACTTTCCTTTAAGAGGACTGCAATCTGTTTAACTGGGAAGGTTAAGTAGTAACTGGGAAATATTTCGAGAATAATTAAATATTTAAACTTTGCCAATATAACTACAGGAGAACAGATGCTGTATGGAGCAGATCTCCATGGAGAAGGTGTGACCTGAAGTGAGCCATAAAATGAAGAGTGGGACAGGAGGGCACTGGAGGAGGCAGTGAGCACACAACAAGGAAGGAAGGGGCCAGGGAATAAGGCAGGATGCGTGAGTGAAAGGAAACCGTGCTGGAGCAAAAACCCAGAGGAACTGAACTGTATGCTGGTCAAAAGGAGAAACGCTAAGGTTGACAGTTGATCCTCTGCCTTCCTGTTTCACAGTCACTTCGCTATATAAGACACAGATCTCAGATTTCTTTAGTTTAAGATGAGCTGTTTGACTTTTCCAAATCCTCTGAAAACAGCCCAAACAGGCCATTTTGCTAAACCTATTAGTACAACTAAAACATGTTTCCTCAAAACACAGTGAATTCCAGTTTAGATGTATGTACACTATAACAGGGGACTTCCCTCATAGCTCAGTCAGTGAAGAATCTGCCTGCAATGCAGGAGACCCAGGTTCGATCCCTGGATTGAAAAGATTCCCTGGAGAAGGAAATGGCAACCCACTCCAGTATTTTTGCCTGGAGAATTCCATGGACAAAGGAGCCTGGCAGGCTACAGTCCATGGGGTCACAAGAGTCAGACATGACTTAGCAATTAAACCACCACCACCTACACTATAACAGGGCTTCCCAGATTATAAAAACCAGGATTTCCCAGGTTAGTGGTAGAAAAAAACCCTCCTTGCCTGCCAATGCAGGAGATATAAGAGATGAGGGCTCAATCCCAGGTCAGGAAGATCCCCGGAAGAGGGCATGCCAACCCACTCCAGTATTCTTGCCTGGAGAATCCCATGGACAGAGGAGCCTGGCAGGCTACAGTCCATGGGGTCACAAGAGTCAGACATGACTTAGCAATTAAACCACCACCACCTACACTATAACAGGGCTTCCCAGATTATAAAAACCAGGATTTCCCAGGTTAGTGGTAGAAAAAAACCCTCCTTGCCTGCCAATGCAGGAGATATAAGAGATGAGGGCTCAATCCCAGGTCAGGAAGATCCCCGGAAGAGGGCATGCCAACCCACTCCAGTATTCTTGCCTGGAGAATCCCATGGACAGAGGAGCCTGGCGGGCTACAGTCCATAGGGTTGCATAAAGTCAGACGTGACCTAAGTGACTTAGCACACACACATTCATTGTCTGGTAACACATTCCACAGCTGTCAAAGGCAGTCTTGAATCTGAGTAGCTAACACATCAAAGCACTCCCAGTGATGGTCAGTCATGGTGACACACACACGGGCAAGCTCCAGCCAACTTTGTTTCATCTTCCGCTGTAGTCCTGCCAAGTACTGACATCCTGACATACACATTACTTTATTAGTATAAATCATGATCCTTTTTCTTCCCCTTTAAGTTACAATTATGGAACTACTTTGTTTTCTAAAAGAAAACAATGTATGTATGTAATAAGTTATATTAAGTTCTATGTATGTTAATAAGTTATATTAAAAATCAATTTTATCTCAGGGTAATAAGAAGAGTTATAAAATGTTTATAATAAAGAGATTATTGACTCACATAAAGTTGAGAAACATCCACGCAGAATATTTTCCCAGTTGTTAAGAAAGTCAATTTACAGCTTTTTTTCTTTTACATAAGAAAAGCAGTGGGTATATATACTTTGATTACTTTGGAGATAAATATTTACCTATAAAATCATCACATTCTACATCATAAACATATCCATTACCCAAAAGTTTCCTACCAGCCTTTTTATTTACCATATATATATATATATATATATATTTTTTTTTTTTACTGATTAGAACAATTAACAAAATATCTACCCTCTTAGCATCATTTTAGTAAAGCTTTTTAAGCAAATACAAGGCTGTGGAAGTATGGGCTTCCCTGGTGGCTCAGATGGTAAAGAATCTGCCTGCAATGTGGGAGACCTGGGTTCAATCCCTCAGTTGGGAAGATCCCCTGGGGAAGGGAACAGCTACCCACTCCAGTATTCTGCCCTGGAGGATTCCAAGAACAGAGGAGCATGAGAAATCCAAGCCTGGGATCACAAAATACAGGCCTTAAAATATGTCCAATATTACTGTCCATATTTTAATTCATAGTAATTAAAACATGACAATAAACTTTAAAAGTGTTAAAAGCATCTACAAAATTACAAAAGAAGCTTCTTTCTCATTTTTGTCTCTATCCATATATTCTAAAGGAAGAGGCAAAAGTATCTCTCCATAAAGTCACTACTTTATTTCTTGAACCTTTGAACTTATTTTTTTTTAAGTGAAGTAGCTCAGTCGTGTCCAACTCTTTGCAACCCCATAGACTGTAGGCCTGCCAGGCTCCTCCGTCCATGGGATTCTCCAGGCAAGAATACTGGAGTGGGTTGTCATTTCCTGTTTATTTTTTATTTTCTTGGTCATGTCACTCAGCATGTGGAATCTTAGTTCCCCAACCTGGGATCAAACCCTCTCCCCTTGCACTGGAAACCCAGAGACTTAACCAGGGAAGTGCTTTGAGTCTTTTTAAATAGAAATTTACACTCTACAAGATGTTTTTTAAATAATATTAGTATCATAAACCTTATGCTGTGCCAAGAGACTAATGACTTTTATCTCAAAAGTTATTTGATAAAACAAACTTCCAAACTAAACACAAATGCTACCTGTGGTTATCAAGTAACTGAAATTGTGAAAACAGCTACATCCCAAAGATTTCCCTACCATATTACCATACTTATGCTACTAATAAAAGTCAGTAAGAATAATGTATAATTAAAAGTTGCATGCTTGTTCTTATTGTGTCAAATAACTTTGTTGAAAATTATACATTTCTTTCCAAGCTACCAGTTTCGGTTAATATACAATGATCATTTAAAAGTAATTTTAAACAAGTTATAATATACTTTATTTAAAATAATATTTCTGGAAATTTAAAGTATTTATTTTCTTTGAAAACCCATGATGTTTGCAGTATTTATTACAATTTTAGAAATGAGGTTTTAAAAGGCTGTCCTGGTCATTAGAAAACAAAACAAAATACCAAAGGCAGAGCTAGACAGTATCCAAGCCCTGTACACTCCACTCATTTGACTTGCTCTCATCACAGCTTTTGAAAATTAAGAAGCACTGTACTTGGAAAGTATTTGAATTTTAGTTTAAAATTCAAAAAGTTAAAGGCAGATGAAAAACTAGGTAAACAGAGATCATGGAAAGACGGTTGAAAAAGAATAATTTCACCCTCCTAGAAAACTTCTTGTATTATTCACATGTCACTTTTAACCTCAGAATAATCCAATATTGCCCAATAATGTACATATTCTATTGTGATATACTCTATTCTGTTCTTCCTTTTGTATCCAAGAGGAGGTCTCCATGTGTGAAGAGGAGACCCATCTCTAGAAGACAACTTTTTACTCTTGCTGGCCTATTCAGTTCAGTTCAGTCGCTTAGTCGTGTCAAACACTTCGCGACCCCATGAATCGCAGCATCCAGGCCTCCCTGTCCATCATCAACTCCTGGAGTTCACTCAAACTCACGTCCATCGAGTCGGTGATGCCATCCAGCCATCTCAGCCTCTGTCGTCCCCTTCTCCTCCTGCCCCCAATCCCTCCCAGCATCAGAGGCTTTTCCAATGAGTCAAGTCTTCATATGAGGTGGCCAAAGTACTGGACTTTCAGCTTCAGCATCATTCCTTCCAAAGAACACCCAGGACTGATTTCCTTTAGAATGAACTGGTTGGATCTCCTTGCAGTCCAAGGGACTTTCAAGAGTCTTCTCCAACACCACAGTTCAAAAGCATCAATTCTTCGGCGCTCAGCTTTCTTCACAGTCCAACTCTCACATCCATACATGTCCACTGGAAAAACCATA
>NW_011495046.1:2136992-2137665 GCF_000754665.1 Bison bison bison | reverse complement strand
AATTTCATGGCTGCAATCACCATCTGCAGTGATTTTGGAGCCCAAAAAAATAAAGTCACCCACTGTTTCCACTGTTTCCCCATCTATTTCCCATGAAGTGATGGGACCAGATGCCATGATCATCGTTTTCTGAAAGTTGAGCTTTAAGCCAACTTTTTCACTCTCCTCTTTCACTTTCATCAAGAAGCTTTTTAGTTCTTCTTCACTTTCTGCCATAAGGGTGGTGTCATCTGTAAATCTGAGGTTATTGATATTTCTCCCAGCAATCTTGATTCAAGCTTGTGCTTCTTCCAGCCCAGCATTTCTCATGATGTACTTTGCATATAAGTTAAATAAGCAGAGCGACAATATACAGCCTTGACGTACTCCTTTTCCTATTTGGAACCAGTCTGTTGTTCCATGTCCAGCTCTAACTGTTGCTTCCTGACCTGCATATAGGTTTCTCAAGGGGCAGGTCAGGTGGTCTGGTATTCCCATCTCTTTCAGAATTTTCCACAGTTTATTGTGATCCATGCAGTCAAAGGCTTTGGCATAGTCAATAAAGCAGAAATAGATGTTTTTCTGGAACTCTCTTGCTTTTTCGATGATCCAGCGGATGTTGGCAATTTGATCTCTGGTTCCTCTGCCTTTTCTAAAACCAGCTTAAACATCTGGAAGTTCATGGTTCATGTAT
>NW_011495046.1:2136672-2136892 GCF_000754665.1 Bison bison bison | reverse complement strand
TCAAGAGTCTTCTCCAACACCACAGTTCAAAAGCATCAATTCTTCGGCGCTCAGCTTTCTTCACAGTCCAACTCTCACATCCATACTATGACCACTGGAAAAACCATAGCCTTGACTAGACGGACTTTGTCGGCAAAGTAATGTCTCGGCTTTTGAATATGCTATCTAGGTTGGTCATAACTTTCCTTCCAAGGAGTAAGCATCTTTTAATTTCATGGCT
>NW_011495046.1:2135692-2136572 GCF_000754665.1 Bison bison bison | reverse complement strand
CAATTTGATCTCTGGTTCCTCTGCGCCTTTTCTAAAACCAGCTTAAACATCTGGAAGTTCATGGTTCATGTATTGCTGAAGCCTGGCTTGGAGAATTTTGAGCATTACTTTACTAGCATGTGAGATGAGTGCAGTTGTGTGGTAGTTTGAGCATTCTTTGGCATTGCCTTTCTTTGGGATTGGAATGAAAACTGACCTTTTCCAGTCCTGTGGCCACTGCTGAGTTTTCCAAATTTGCTGGCATATTGAGAGCTACACTTTCATAGCATCATCTTTCAGGATTTGAAATAGATCAACTGGAATTCCATCACCTCCACTAGCTTTGTTCGAAGTGCTGCTTTCTAAGGCCCACTTGACTTCACATTCCAGGATGTCTAGCTCTAGGTGAGTGATCACACCATCCTGATTATCTTGGTCATGAAGATCTTTTTTGTACAGGTCTTCTGTGTTTTCTTGCCACCTCTTCTTAATATCTTCTGCTTCTGTTAGGTCCATACTATTTGTCCTTTATTGAGCCCATCTTTGCATGAAATGTTCCCTTGGTATCTCTCATTTTCTTGAAGAGATCCCTAGTCTTTCCCATTCTGTTCTTTTCCTCTATTTCTTTGCACTGATCACTGAAGAAAGCTTTCTTATATCTTCTTGCTATTCTTTGGAACTCTGCATTCAGATGTTTATATCTTTCCTTTTCTCTTTTGCTTTTCACTTCTCTTCTTTTCACAACTATTTGTAGGGCCTCCTCAGACACCCATTTTGCTTTTTTGCATTTCTTTTCCATAGGGATGGTCTTGATCCCTGTCCTGTACAATGTCACGAACCTCATTCCATAGCTCATCAGGCACTCTATCTATCAGATCTAGGCCCTTAAATCTATTTTTCA
>NW_011495046.1:2122751-2135592 GCF_000754665.1 Bison bison bison | reverse complement strand
TCTATTTTTCACTTCCAGTGTATAATCATAAGGGATTTGATTTAGGTCATACCTGAATGGTCTAGTGGTTTTTCCTACTTTCTTCAATTTAAGTCTGAATTTGGCAATGTGGCTCATGATCTGAACCACAGTCAGCTGCCAGTCTGTTTTTGCTGACTGTATAAAGCTTCTCCATCTTTGGCTGCAAAGAATATAATCAATCTGATTTTGGTGTTGACCACCAGCGCTGGCCTATTATTCTCCCTTAAAAGCAGAATTATTTTGATGATGTATAGAAGTATTTTAATCTCACCTTGACATTGTTCATAGACTTTTTCTTCAATAAATCACAGAGGAAAACACTAATTATTCTTACAATATGTACTGCAATTCCTCTTCCTGGCCCTCCACTGTGAGTGTTCAAACACAACATTTCTTACCACCATTTCCAACCACTCTCCTTCCACATACGTATGCACACATATACACACCACCTTCTTTCCAGTCTTTACTAAGACAGGATGGAACTTATGTATTAATCAAGCATCAATATATGGTTTTCATTAAAAAATGTGATTCCTCCTTTCTTTAAAGAAGAAGAGACGTGTCAGTTACTCAGTAATCAGAGGCAAAATTAGTTGGTGTACGCATTTTATTACATGTTCTACATGCTTTCTGCATTTCCTAATGTTCTTTAAATAGGTGGGGGGAGCTGATTAAGGCAAAAGGATGGTTCAAGGTGGTACCATAGTCAATATTCATACATTATTAAACAAATATGTACTGGGTGCAAGAAACTCAGTTTATTATCATTCAACCCATATTGCAGAGGTGAACAAAGCCAGACACAGTCACTAGCCTCACAGACACTGATAAAGTGCATGCATGCTAAAGTGCTTCAGTCAACTCTTTGCAACCCTATGGACTGTAGCCCACCAGGCTCCTCTGTCCATTGGATTTCCCAGGCAAGAATAATGGAGTGGGTTACCATTTCCTTCTCTAGGAGATCTTTCCAATGCAGGGGTTGAACCTGCATCTCTTATGTCTTCTGCATTGGTAGGTTCTTTACCATTAGTGGCACTGGGAAGCCCCAAGTGTTACAGTAACTAAACAAATAAAGGTATTATACAAACTATGGCACAAGATGTCATGTGAGACTATAGAAGAGCAAGATGCGCCTTGTAGGAATCAGAGAAGGCATTCCAGAGGAAGTGAAGAATAAAGGGCTACAGTCCAAGAGGTTGCATAGGAGTTGGACACAACTTAGCAACTAAACAGAAACAACAAAGGTTAAGCAAGAGGTGACCAGGTAACTCAGGGTAGGATGATGGAGGGATAGGGTTCCTCGCAGAAGAAAAAAAAAATTTTTTCCAGTGGTCACATAAGAAAGATAAAGGACTGCTAAAGAAATTAAAGATGTCCAATGTGGCTGGAGGGCAGCATGGGCGTGGGAGTGATGGTACTGGAGGCTGATTAACTGGAGATCAGAATACACAAGACCATAAGGGGCTGGGAAAGGAGGCTTTAGGTCTGTCCTCTTAGAGAACCAGGAAGTCACTAAAGAGTTTAGTGGTGATTTAGTCGCTAAGTCATGTCTGACTCTTGTGACCCCACGGACTGTAGCCAGGTTCCTCTGTCCATGGGATTTCCCAGGCAAGAATACTGGGAGTGGGTTGCCATTTCCTTTTACATGTAAATGATAAAAGAATAGCTTAAGCAGAAAAAAATCTGCCCAGTTTATAAAATTAGAAATACGGCATTCAAAAATATTCTATAGATAAATGCAAGTTAATCTTTGTTGGAAAACATAATTACCTAGTCATCACACTTTACAGTTCAATGCTAACAGTCATGATTCCACAGATTAAAGAGAGAAAAAAGAAAGAAAACTGGGGGAAAAAATCTGATTATAAGCATGTAAATTAATTGACTGAATTAAGGAATATATAATATAAATTATATTATTATATTATATATAAATAAATTATGCATCTGTATTATATATCAATAATATAATAAAGGAAATTGTTTAGTTTAAAAACTTACAATTCTACTTTTAAAATATAACAGAAATGTATAAAACCAGAAGTTTCATACACTTATAAGTTAATATCTACTACACAGAAGAGATGGCAGATTTGGAAACTCACGGTTTAAATCCATGAAGTTTCCCTAAGTTTTTGATGTTACCACTTTTATCTTTATCCAGACCAGAATCGTTCATACCAGCACAACTGAAATAGACTTATAATGAACTTTTGTAAATGTTTAATATGCAATAAAGTAACCCTGGTAATTTTAAAATATTGTGCTTGTTTATAATAGCTGCTGTTAATAACATGCCAAAGGAGAAAAGCAATGCACAAATGTTTGCCTTTTCTCTGCCTCGAAGCATACTGAAAATCCACATTTAAGAAGGGAAGCAGGGAAGCTCAGTTTCATTCCACTATTGATCTATCAGACAAGAACTTAATCAATCTTCTTTATAAGCTATTAAAGCTGAGCTCGAGAAGTGAACTCACCTGACGCATTCAACATTGATTGCCTCTTTCTAAGGACTGAATGTGTCAGTCTTATCTACTACTACAGCTGTGATTCAATTTTTAAGGGGCAAGATTTTCCCTTCATTAGTTTCCCCAAAATGTTCCAATTAAGAAAAAGCAGTTTTGATAGTGATCCATAGTGAATGACAAAAACAAAATGAAGACCATCATCCTCAAATTCAGTCACAACCTCCAGAGACCAAAAGCATATGTTCATCTAAGGAAATTTAGCATGAGTCCCAAAACCCTGCTTTACTGTGAATTCTAGAGAATGCTCTGGCAGCACAAACCAATGCTGAGACCTTAAGCTCAAATAAATCTTGGAAATTCAAAGGGAAACTCAAGGCAGCTGTAAATCTGTCTTTACTGCATATACATTTCAGCCAGGGGCTTCTATGTGTAGTATTAGGTTATGTGACATCCCATTCAGCATCTAACTACATCATAAATAGAGGCAGAGAGGTCATTCTATATTTACAGGGCACCCCCAAAGTGCTAGATGCTATTCACTGGGGGTGATGGGGAAGCCCCTACATTTTCAGTTTATTAGGAAAGGTTAATAACACAAATCCTCAATGACCAAAGACAGTTCCCTTTAGCTTAGCTTTCTGGTTTCCATTTCCTCTTTCCAGGTCCCCTAACAGTCAAGAAATTAAATACTGGGAGAAACAGCAATAAAGAGTTGTCTCATGAGGGTATCTGCTCACTTCAGTATGGAAATACGGTCAACTCCCTAATATCATAAGAAGAACATTTCCCCTGGATCTGTTGTTAGCTTGTCTTCCTACAGTAGATAAGAGGGGTAAGAAATATTACAATATCCTGACTTCTCCTGCTTTTCCCTCTCTTCTCTACAGATGTAACTCAGCTCCATCGCAGACTAGGCCTAGTCTGACAAGATCAGATTTTCACTGGCTCACCAGTCACACTCACCTGAATTATTTCACAATATTCTTAATGAGTTCACTCTCGGGCAGGGATGGGAGTAAAGCACAGAGAGAAGCCAAGGACAAAGTTCCATATCAGAACTGTCTCCTGCACACTCCCTCCAAAACTGTCTTCTGGAAAGCTTCTCTAAAGCAGGTTAGGAAAGGATTAGATGGAGCCACATTGAGGAGCAGCAGAACAGCCACTGGCTGGTTGAATTCCTTCCTCAGCACGGCTCACCTAGCCCAGCACCCTTCAGCTTCCGTCTGAGTAAGAGTCAACCTCTCTGCTATCAAAGGTGCTATTCTACGTGTGAATTCCCTTAGAAATCCAAGGAGTTAATGGCCTCAATAGTTCTAGAAAACCTAATACATTTAGGAGGATGAGATGCAGTATGGGGTCTAACGTTTATTTATTGCAAAAGTCAAGAATAGCTGGAAGTCCATTAAGAGGAGGTTCAGCAGATTATATTAATTTGTAATTAATTTTCAGTGGTATTTATGAGAGAACCCTTTAATCAGCATAATTCAGACTTTGGAAATTATAATATTAACTAATATTAATTAAATAATAATTTATAAATTTCGATAGTTTTAATTATCTTTTGATTAAATTACCTGTTAGTCAATTCCACACTGCTTTTGATATTAATTAGCTAACTTAAACATGATCTACTGAAACTACTCCCCCGTGGATTAAGGCATATTGTCTAAACAGGTCAACACTGAGATACTTAAGTGTGACAAGTTAGATTGCCTGATTAGCGAAATTAATTGTTTAAGGCACTGGCTTTTTCATTCTCAATTTGCCAGCGGGTAAGGTCTTTAAAATATGCCCTGGGTTTCCCTAGACCCAAATTCTGAAACAACCCACATTCTGTGCTTCCCCCATTCCTCCCCAGCTCCTTCCCTCTCTATTCTGTTACAGAACAGCCCGGTCTTCTGAGACCTAAATTAGTGTCAGCCTATTAATCAGCCAACAATATATGTCAGAGGAAAATGAAGTTGCAACCCCACCTCCCTGTACCAGGCCGATGGCTTTGCCCCTCTCAGCGCGCGGTCTCTGCCAGTGAAATGGGACCACAGGGCCACAGCTCAATTTAGGTCTCCTCTGTGCAGTGACAACCAGCACAGACCTCATTTTTTTTTTAATGTTAATATTTAATTTAAAGCCACCAACTCTCATGTTCTCAAAAATGAGCATGGCATTGACTGTAGGTGGTGCCCCCTCACGTGGGCTAGAGCCGCAGTGCTCCCCAACCCCCACTGCCCACCCCCAGCATCCCACTTCAGAAGTTCAGGGTCTTTGGAAACCAGTTATCCAAGTGATAGTTCATATTAATCATGAGTGTCATCCAAAAAGGCAGAAGGATATACACTAAACAAACAGCAAGGGAGGGATTTTATGTTTTGCCTCGTGAGACGTAAGAAAAGCATACTGGTTTCCAGAAGCTCCAACTGTTTCCTCTGAGGAAACACCGAGTATAGAGGCTGCTGCTGCTGCTAAGTCGCTTCGGTCGTGTCTGACTCTGTAAAAGGACATAATTATGACCACAGATCGTTCTGATATGGGGGAAAAATCCTCACCAAGAAGGTGTTACAAAGAGAAGGTGCAGGTGACCATTTTGTTATTCATATTATAACACATGCTACTAAGTCACTTCAGTGGTGTCCGACTCTGTGAGACCCCATAGATGGCAGCCCACCAGGCTCCACCAACCCCGGGATTCTCCAGGCAAGAACACTGGAGCGGGTTGCCATTTCCTCCTCCAATGCATGAAAGTGAAAAGTGAAAGGGAAGTTGCTCAGCCATGTCCGACTCTTAGCAACCCCATGGACTGCAGCCTACCCTGCTCCTCCATCCATGGGATTTTCCAGGCAAGAGTACTGGAGTGGGGTGCCATTGCCTTCTCCTATTATAAGATATATTAAACACATATTATACTCTAAATAATTTCACCCAGAACTCCCTATTTATAATGATTAATGAGGATAAATTATGTGTAAGAGCACTTGACCTTCTCCAGACAGTATCTGATATGAGTGCCCAACACTGGAGGTGAGAATAGTATAGTACTTGCACATGAAAAGCCATAGCAGTACATGAAGTAAAATAAAATTTCACAAATAAGAAAAAAGAATTTGCAATGTCCAAGTGTTGGTTGTTACTTCTGACTTATGTTACATAGTTTTGTCATTTATATAAGCTAAATGTACGTAAGTAATATGTACATGATACAAGAAAGAGTATACTGTAATCTTCTGAATTCTTTTTATATTTTATATTATTTTAATATCTATTATAGTTTTTTTATAAATCAGGGTCTAGTGATTTGACTATTATTTTTTAAGAAGGGAAATAAGTTGTTTGCTTGCCAGACGCAATACAGAAAATTCTTTTCTAAGCATTAAACTCATGGTGTATTTTTGAATGTATGATTGAAAATTTGTTCGAATGACAAAGAGTGTTTGTATAAATACAAATGACAAATTCTGTTAGATATTTTGATAAAAGGGACAGGGAGTAGCAAGGATAGGCATAAATGATCATAATGTGAAATTTTTAGAAATATATAATTTTATGTTTATTAAATTCATAAACATAAAACCATGAATTATGAAAAAAGGAACTGACTGAAAATATTCAATCTAACATGAACTCAAATCTTCAGTTACAGCACAGAGAGAAAGCTAACTACCAGGTGGGGTTCATTGGGAATATATCACTTAAAATAAAGCAACACATCGACTGGAAATCACTTACAATGTGTGAAATATAAAACAGTTGCAAATAACCATAATAACAAAGGTCCAGAAATGAAAAAAAAAAAAAAACTTTACTGAGCTATCAAAAAGACAATAACCATAGTGAGAAAGGTCCACAGATGGCCATAATGAGAAAGGTCATAAACATAATGAGAAAGGTCCAGAAATTAAAAAAAAAAAAAACATAATGAGAGTAACCATCATGAAAAAGGTCCACATATGAAAAAAATAAAAACTGCTGAGCTATAAAAAAAAAAAAGAAGACTCAAATAAATGGAAATATACAGTTTTCTTGAATTGGAAGACCCATCATTGTAAAAAAAAAAAAAAATGCAAAAGATTTTCAAACGAATACATAGCTGTACATAGTTTCAGTTAAAAACCAACTGTTTTCAATTGGCCATTCTAATGATCACCTATCAAAACTAAGTAAGAAGAATAGGCAAGAATCAATACAAATTTGAAAAGAGTACTTGGGAAGGAATTGACACTGTCCGTTATAAAACACATCACAAAACTATAATGATTAAAGCAGTGTGATGCTGGTTCCAAAACACCAGTCACGTAAAAGGAGAGAAAATAAATCTTTGCAAACAAATGCAAAAGGATATTAACTGTTACAATGATGGCATTTCTATCAGTGAAAAGAGAAGCAAGGTCCTGGGATCAGGATACACTATTTGGAAACAAAAAATGTGTCATACTTATGTCATATTGTATTAAAAAGTAAATTAATTCCTCCAATAATCTTCCAACAAAATTTTCATCAAGTGCCTCCATATTCTAGGCACTAGTTGCACTTCCCAGATAGAGAACAGTGAGGGAAGGAAGGAAGGAAGAGAGGGAGGAAGAAGAAGGAAGGGGAGGAAAGTAGAGAAGAGAAGAGAAATCTTTGATTTATATGAGTTCATATTCTGGAGCAGTCAGGCATATTGGGGCAACAATATAGTTAACCAATCAACCAATTAATCAATAATATAATTTAAGATAGCCATAAGTGTTTTGAAGAAAACTAACTATACTCTCAGAATGTAGAGTAACAGGAGGGTTAAACTTTCCTGGGATAGGATGCTCAGAGAGAGCATTTCTGAGGAGCTGATATTGGAGAGGAGACCTAGATAAAATGAAGGTACAAACTTTGCACATTTGGGGGAAGCACCTTCCAGGCAGAGGTGACTACAAGAACAAAGGTCTTGAGCAGAGAACATGCTTACATGTTCAACAGCTGCAAAGTGGCCAGTGTGGTTGGATCACAGAAAGGGGTGGGAAGCCAGGAAGCCTGGAGCCATGCCATGGCTTCTTACCAGGGCCTCACAGGCCACGGTAAGAACTAAGCATTCTGTTTTATGTGTGATGGGGGGGGTAGAGGGGGTGGGAGTTGACATGATCTAATTTACATTTTGAGAGAATTACTGTTTTGTGGAAAGTAGATGATCAGAGGCCTGACTGAAAGCAAAGAGATCTTGCTGTGATCCAGATGGGAGTTGTGATGACCTGGAGATAAAGTGATCATAAATGAGTGGATTCAAGACACTTTGAAGGCAAAGCCAACAGGATTTGCTTATATAGTGGATGTGGGACATAAAATAATCTGCATGATGCAAGAAACAGGAGCCAAAACAATATCATCATATTGATAATATAAATATTTTAGCTGAAATGAAAATCTGTGATAGAATACAAAACAAGGGAAGGCTTTCCGATAAGTAGAAAATAATCATTTTTTCACTGGTGAAAGAATGGTGGAGGATTCTTTAAATCATGTATTCAGAATCTGAGAATGGATTCTGAACAGATAGACAGACAATTAGTTTGGTGGGAGGCATCATTATCTATTTAACCTTAGTTTCCTCTTCTGTCTTCTGTCCCCAGTAGTAGGTGCTACGTGATGCGTTAGAATGGAGGTCATGCTATGCTATGCTAAGTCACTTCAGTCGTGTCCAACTCTGTGTGACCCCATAGCAGCCCACCAGGCTCCCCCGTCCCTGGGATTCTCCAGGCAAGAACACTGGAGTGGGTTGCCATTGCCTTCTCCAATGCATGAAAGTGAAAAGTGAAAGTGAAGTTACTCAGTCGTGTCCGACTCTCAGCGACCCCATGGACTGCAGCCTACCAGGCTTCTCCATTCATGGGATTTTCCAGGCAAGAGTACTGGAGTGGGGTGCCATTGCCTTCTCTGAATGGAGGTCATAATAGGAAAAAAATATTCAATTCATAGTCCCCAAACTCCATTTCAATAATTCTTTCCAACCTCAGCAACCATCAGCTGCTTTACCAGGGTTGCTGATAAGGTGAAACAGTTGATGGTTTAAATTTCTTCTCCTCTTATTTTCTCTGCTCATATTCTAGAAAAAGGGCTATATGCTGTGAACTAGTCAAAAATTAACCATCCAAATAATAAAGATGTGATGTAGC
Organism: Bison bison bison; assembly: GCF_000754665.1. Taxonomy (NCBI): domain Eukaryota; kingdom Metazoa; phylum Chordata; class Mammalia; order Artiodactyla; family Bovidae; genus Bison; species Bison bison. The sequence goes on along the minus strand of NW_011495046.1, from coordinate 2,126,963 downwards.
ATGTATTTATGTGATAAAATAATTATATTGTGCTTAGAACTAGCTAAAGCCAAATTTAGCAACAGTGCTTAAAGTTTTGTCACAATTCCTATAAATTCTGAAGAAATTTTGATATATAACTAACGATAACATTAAATTTGGTTCTTTGAGTTTATTGACAATTATTTTTATTTGACTGAGGTAAAGATAATATGTAATATTATTACACACAGTCTGACTTACCAAATGTTATTAGAGATAAGAAATAAAAATTGATCTTGAAAACTGAGCTAAAAATATTGAATTTGAAATAGTGCCCTTTATTCATTTTCAGGCATATGCCTATATTCATATCCTTACATATTTCAAGTTTTCCCACAATATCTAATTATTAGATGTGAGATATACAGATTTATCTCATTTTTGGCTTTTATCTAAGATTTTACAGAGCTCGTAATAATATGTCAACAAAATTGGTGATTGTACCTTGACTTGTAAAGTAAAACTCATTTTAAGAGTATCATAAATCTAACAGAGCATGTCTTATGTTCTGATTGGTAGAAAATTGGATATTAAACACTAGGGACAAACTGATCTTCTAATTCTGGTACTTGAGTAAGTACTAAAAGAAAAAAGAAAAGGAGAGAAAAAATCGTTACCTAGAGTTGATAGTTTAACTGATCATGATCAATTTGAAGTGCTTATTGCGTAAGTAAATGACCTTTGGGGTGATTTCATTAGCTCCACATATAGCAAAAGGTTATATCTGAATTCAATTTTATGATTGAGTCTAGGCATATAAAATCTCAAAATAGTTTGAAAGGGTGTTAAAAAAAAGGATAAAAAGATTCTTCCTGAGACAAAGGCTAGACTGTAAAAATCCTGGCTTGCTTCTCTAATTATTGGCTTTTTGTGTGAGTAAATATTTGAGAGAGGGATGCCAATGCTCTGATATCATCATCACTTTGATGTTTGTAGTTAAGAAATGACTTTAAAATTAGCTACAAGTTCCAACTTTTTAGTACTATAAATTACAGATTTGTTACCCCTGGATTTATTTTACTTGTTTGATGCAGTCTCTTCACCTTTATAGAACTGCAATACCCTATGATGGTTCAATTGGGCTCTAGTGGATTGGCCAAAAAGTTCATTTGGGTTTCCCTGTACCATCTAAGGGTTTCTCAATATCTCCCTCTCCTTCTTAAAAATGCCACAAAGCAAATATTTATTATTTTAGTAAATTAAGATATGTCTTAAATGCTTGTGAAAAGACTTTTACATGCTTCCTTGAGACATACCAGGCAGAAGACATATATTGAAAGACAGATTAGGCATAGAAACTTCCAATTCTCCCTTGTCACTAGTAGATGAAATAGGGTGAAATGTTATATCCTCAAATTAGGAAGAATAGGGTTGGAGGAAAAAAAAATACAAAAAAAAATGTTTTTAATGAAAGTATATCTTTATCCAACTGACATTGAAATCAATATAATGATTCATTTTCTTGATGTTTCATTCTCTTCAGTAATCAGTGCTTTTTAGGATACTAAGGTAGTCCCCATCATTTATATTAGCCTGTTTCCTAATAAGTCTCTTACTTAAAAGTTCAGGGCCATTTTTGTATTCCTTTCCACTCTCATGATTTCTTCTCCACTTTCTTCTCTCTTCCTACTACAGACATTTTCACCACTGGGGCCAATTGCCCAAACCTCAGTCTCAACCTCTTCCAGGGTCTTCCCAGGTGGTCCAGGACAGGCACCAGAGGTCAAAAGGGAAGGGAGCAGGAAATGCTATGTCCCCTCAGAGGTCCCTCTTTCCTCTCCAACTCCACCTCACTCTGGCATCCACATAAAGGACGTCTAATCTTTACTTAAAGTAGCGTCTGGCTGCTCACCACTCAGAAGCCAACAGAAAGGGCAGGTTGGTAAAAAGCAGAGTTTGCTTTATTTCAGATGCCAGCAACTGGGCGGGGGAGGGAAAGGAAGAACATCTGTCCAAAGGTTGACTGCCCTCTCTGACAATCAGTGGGCAAGAAGTTTTATAGGCAGAGGGAAGGGCTACATGCAGAAACGGCACAGTCAGCTCTGACAGTCATCTTGAAATTGGTCATCTGTGGTCTGGTCAGCATCATCTTGATTGTTTTAAGTACAGTTAGTCTCTAGTTCCAGGGTTGATTTGTTTCTATTTCCTGAGGCCAATTCTCAGAATTGTGGCAGCTTATGTCATGGCTACAGAGTCTGGTCATCATGTAGTTAACTTCTCCACCTGGGGTTTCAATATCTATAAGACAGCTCATAGGTGATGGCTCAGAATATTATCTATAGCCCTTGAGAAGGAACTAAGGGTCCTTGACTATGCTCAATGACTACATTACTATTATTTGTTTTCCTTTGACTATTTTCTTTTGTTTCTGCATGTTCTCACTTTTCTGATTAAACTTATTCTTTGCCTAAAGTTTTTTTCCACAGACAAAAGGCAGACAGAGGACATGGGGATGAGCGAAGACCATAGAGTCCTGCTCCATTTCAAAACCAGTTCCTAAGTCACTAGATGTGTGACTTAGTGCAATTACATTGCCTCTCTGAACCTCAGAGTTTTCACCACATGAGACTCAAAACTTCTGCTCTACCTATCTTAGTAGGGCTGCTAAGAAATCTCCTGAATGAAAAGCATCTGGGGAACTACCTGTTACTTTGAAGAGTTAAAAGATGGCTATTAAAAATGTTATTTTAAAAGAAGCAAGGATATCAAGCAGAAAGGGTGGGAAGTGCAGACCTGGCTTTGAGTACCAACAGTGCCACCTCTCGGTTGTGTGCTCCTGGGTACTTCACCCAACCTCTCTGCACATCTGTAAGAGTATAAATAATGATATTAGCTTATCCATCACCCCAAAATTTTCTATTTCCTCACCTGTTAAAGGAATAATAATGATATTAGCTCACCTATCACCACTAAAAGATGAGAATAATTTTTACCTCAATTTCTTGCAAAAAATTGAAACAATGATTTCCAAAGTCCTTTGTGCAATACAAACAGAATATAGTAGCCCTTGTTGGGCTTCCCTGTGGTTCAGATGGTACAGAATCTGCCTGCGATGCAGGAGACATGAGTTCAATCCCTGGGTTGGGAAGATGCACTGGAGAAGGGAATGGCAACTCCTTCCAGTATTCTTGCCCAGAGAATTCCACAGACAGAGGAGCCTGGTTGGCTACAGTCCATGGGGTTGCAGAGTCAGACAGCACTGAGCAACTAACACTAGTCTTTGTTACATAAGGTACAGGATATTTTCCCTTAGTGAAGAGCAATGATTCCTGAGGAATAAACAGTATAACCTTTTTTCTGAAACACTGGTAACTTTTTAATGAAGTTTATTTATGAACCTAGCACTGCACAGTATGAGTTTGTGATTATTAAATTAGCAAGGCAGTGGAGTGATGGGATGGAATAAAACAATGTTTAGGCTTCTGTGATTTGATGGGTATTTGAGGGTTTTTAAAAAGAGTTAAAAAATAAAACTGACATAAGAGACTAGCTTTAGGAGAAGGTTTGGGCTGTGACTGGGTTCTAGATGGGTATAGAAGGGAATTTCTGAGGTGTTGAGAATGTGACCAGAATGAGAACTCTTGACCAGGATGAGAACTCTAGGCAAGTTCACTAAGAAATATTCATTAAAGCTGTGCTTTATGTCTTATATGTATTTACTAATTTTGTAATGTAATTTGAAATTTACACACTTTGAAAACCAAAAGAGAAAATGTCACTGACAATTTTGACAACTTTTCAAATTTATAGTGCTCTATGGAAAAGAAGGATTCAACATTTGTTTATGCTTTTCACTTATTTTGATGGCAAGAAATCATTCACACTAATTTTCCAATATAATGAGGGTATATGAACATGAAAAAGCATGGGCCTTGCATGTCAGTATTTTTATGATGCACAACAAGGGGTTATTAACTTTGCACACAATAACTTGCACTAATCCATTTCTCAATGTCAGTTTTCATTCCAATCCCAAAGAAAGGCAATGCCAAAGAATGCTCAAACTTCCGCACAATTGCACTCATCTCACACGCTAGTAAAGTAATGCTCAAAATTCTCCAAGCCAGGCTTTAGCAATACGTGAACCGTGAACTTCCAGATGTTCAAGCTGGTTTCAGAAAAGGCAGAGGAACCAGAGATCAAATTGCCAACATCTGCTGGATCATTGAAAAAGCAAGAGAGTTCCAGAAA
>NW_011495046.1:2116228-2122647 GCF_000754665.1 Bison bison bison | reverse complement strand
TCAAGATTGCTGGGAGAAATATCAATAACCTCAGATATGCAGATGACACCACCCTTATGGCAGAAAGTAAAGAAGAACTAAAAAGCCTCTTGAAGAAAGTGAAAGAGGAGAGTGAAAAAGTTGGCTTAAAGCTCAGCATTCAGAAAGCTAAGATCATGGCATCCAGTCCCATCACTTCATGGGAAATAGATGGGGAAACAGTGGAAACAGTGCCTGACTATATTTTTCTCGCCTCCAAAATCACTGCAGATGGTGACTGCAGCCATGAAATTAAAAGACGCTTACTCCTTGGAAGGAAAGTTATGACCAACCTAGACAGCATATTAAAAAGCAGAGACATTACTTTGTCAACAAAGGTCCGTCTAGTCAAGGCTATGGTTTTCCCAGTGGTCATGTATGGATATGAGACTTGGACTGTGAAGAAAGCTGAGCGCCAAAGAATTGATGCTTTTGAACTGTGGTGTTGGAGAAGACTCTTGAGAGTCCCTTGGACTGCAAGGAGATCCAACCAGTCCATCCTAAAGGAGATAAGTCCCGGGTGTTCATTGGTAGGACTGATGTTGAAGCTGAAACTCCAATACTTTGGCCACCTGATGTGAAGAGCTGACTCATGTGAAAAGACCCTGATGCCGGGAAAGACTGAGGGCAGGAAGAGAAGGGGACGACAGAGGATGAGATGGTTGGATGGCATCACCAACTCAATGGACATGGGTTTTGATGGACTCCAGGAGTTGGTGATGGACAGGGAGGCCTGGCGTGCTGCAGTTCAGTGGATCGCAAAGAGTCAGACATGACTAAGTGACTGAACCGAACTGAACTGAACCCATTTCTCAAAGTTGATATTTATTTCCATATCACTGAATATATAGGATATGGGATAATTAAGTCCCATACATTTTGAAGATTTAGTAACATAAATGACTATTTTGGCCATGTCTAGAATTTTGGAAATTCTACTTTTCCCTTTCTTTTAAAACATGAATCCTCTTCCTGCTTCCATCCCCCTTTCCAGAAAATCTTTCCAACCAAACATTAAAATAAGACTGTTTCATATGGTGCAGTAGGTAAGATTCAGATTCTGGAGCTAGACTGCCTGAATTCAAATCTCACATGCTCTTTTTATTCACTACTTTGTAACAACTTTGTACAACTGTACCTCAGTTTCTTCACCTGATAAACAGGCATAGTAATAGTACCTATGTCATAGAGTCATTGTGATTCAATACATGAAAAGTGTCTATGACCAGGCCTCATACACATAGTAAAGCTTAATCAGTACACTAGAAAAGAGATCTTCCTTTGAGATCTAGCCTTGCTCTTCTTCTTCTTTAAATAATTTTATTTATTTATTTGCTTTTGGCATGCTGGGGCTTTGCTGCTGTGCGGGCTTTTCTCTAGTTGCAACACACAGGGGCTACTCTCTAGTTTTGGTGCTGGGGGCTTCTTATTGCAGGGCCTTCTCTTGCTGTGAAGCATGGACTCTAGGTCTCACAGGCTATAATAATAGTGGCATGTGGGCTCAGTAGTTGTCACTCCAGGGTCCTCGGACACAGGCTCAATAATTGTGGCACATGGGATTGGTTGCTCCGCAGCATTTGGGATCTTCCCAGATCAGAGATCGAACCATATCTCCTGCATTGGCAGGCGGACTCTTTACCACTGATCCACCAGAGAAGCCCCCAGCCTTGCTCTTCTGAAGCCCAAGATTCCTTCTTATTTAATCAAGTTTCTCAAGTCCTTCTTTAACCCATTTGCTTGTTTAGGAATAGACACTGTTAGTATTATTTACTTTGTTGCATTTTTCTCTGATCACTTGCTACCTGAAGCAGATCTTATAATGTGTTTTTCTTTCATGATATAAAAACTAAAACAGTTTGGGGTGGATGGTTCATTAAAATATCATTTATTTTCTGCCTCTGAAAGGCCAGAGGCTTCTCATTTGTCATCATCCCATCCCACCCCTCCTTCTTCTCAAGCAGCAGTAAGTTCTAAGGTTCTCTTTTGTTGCTCATGTCACACAAACAAGTGCTTTATAAACCATACAGAAAACGTTTCAAGGTATTTGGAAGAAACCACTTTTGTAGGCAGGTTGATGTTTTTCCTTTTTGGTAGAGACAGAAAAGGAAGAAAGATGAGGTGGCTAACAATGCAGAGTACTTAAGAATGTAACCTTCACTACAGTATTCCTTCAGATGGTACAAATCACAGACTATGTACAAATCTGTATACAAATCACAGATTTCAACTTAGACACTCAGTCTTCAGGAGTCCACATGTTTAATCACTGCCCTACATTCCATCGCTCACATTATGTGAAAGAAGAAGACTATGATTGCTAGGAGGAACCAGCCCTCTGCTACAGGTATGGACACTGAGTTTCAGAGAGGCCATCTCCTTCCCTAACATAGGAACACAAAGAACAGAACCAGGCTTCAGGCCTCAGGACCAGCATCCTTTCTTTTGTTTAGCTCATAGTGTCTCTCGGCCAGAGTGTCTTATGCTGTGATATTTCAGAGGAGAAGCAATTAAGAATCACCATCCACACAGCTGAACAACAAACATACATGGCTTTTATGCAGTAAGGTATGATCCAGTGGAAATACCACTTCCATCTTCAGCTGTTCAGATAATTAACATTTTCTAAGTGCTGAAAGCATACTCACATACCTTTAATAACTCCAGTAACCCTATGAGAAAATGCACTTTCTCTTGCCCAAAGCCACAGAGCAAGTAAGTAGTTAACTGTCAGGCTCAAGCTCAAGTCTTTTTTAAATACTTACTTACATTCTTAAACAAACCACTCAACAATTACAGAAGCAATATTAGGCGCTCAGTGCCAAGAAGTCAGAGATTAGAGAGCTCAAACCAGGTAAACAACTACACAGAATCAAGGTAAGCACAGCAATAGAGGTATGCATGGGATGCAACAGAAGCCCAGAAGAGGGTCTGGGAGCTTTTTCAGAATATGTAATGTAAGCGAAGTTTTAAAGAAAGAGAAGATGTTAGCTAGACCAGGAAGAAGGAGAATGGCAGTCAAGTGACTGAAGCGTGTGCAATAGAAATAAATAATAACAGCTGCTTTATGTTAATCACTTGCTCTTCTTTGTGTTCCACCCATTGCAACTCTCCCGTACTATAGAAATAGTTGAAAAACGCAAGGACCAGAGAAGTGAAGAAATTTACTGAATGTCACACAGAGCTTAGATTTCAACTTAGACACTCAAGCTTCAGGAGTCCACATGCTTAATCACTGCCCTATATTCCACCACTCACATCATGTGAAAGAAGACAGTGCTTGTTTAAAGACAGACTAGTTGTCTAGATTACAGAAACACCGAATATTCATGAAGTGTAGGACCTAAGTTCAGTTCAGCTCAGTCCAGTCGCTCAGTCGTGTCTGACTCTTTGCGACCCCATGCATTGCAGCACACCAGGCTCCTCTGTCCATGGAATTTTCCCGGCAAGAACACTGGCATGAGTTGCCATTTCCTTCTCCAGGAGAACTTCCAGGGATCAAACCCATATCTCCTTCAATGGCAAGCATGTTCTTTACCACTGAGCCACAAGGGAAGCCCACCAAGGAAGCCCACATACATATATACGTACATATATACACATACACTCCAATACTTTGGCCACCTGATGTGAAGAACTGACTCATTTGAAAAGACCCTGATGCTGGGAAAGATTGAAGGCAGAGGAGAAGGGGACAAAAGAGGATGAGATGGTTGGATGGCATCACCAACTCGACAGACATGAGTTTGAGCAAGTTGGTGATGGACAGGGAAGCCTGGCGTGCTTGCAGCCCATGGGGTCGCAAAGAGTCAGACACAACTGAGCAACTGAACTGAACTGATGCACACACACACACCTATACACATACACATATATGTACATTTAAGTAATTCTATTTTGTGCGTGTGTGTGTATGTGTAAAATAGAGCAGGATGTTAAAAGAAACCACAGCGAAGCTTTTCCATGCTCAAGTGAAAATGTTGGTGGGAGCAAAGTTTAAATTCTCAGCCTCTTCCCCCCTGCTCAAAAGCCGACAACCTGTCAATCAGCAGAGAGGCACCTCACCCAGGACTGGAAAGGCAGTCACCTAACTGCTCCCTACCAATTTAGTTATGGATTCGTTCTAACTCTTATTTGAAGTGCCTAGAAATTAATATAATATTTCCTGTACTCATTTGCATTGCCTGAGGGCTGGAAGCGCCCCCTGTGAGGGCCACCGAGTTAGGCAGGGAGCTGTATCCAGGGCAACTCAGAACCACTGTAAAGCAGGAAGAGCCCTTGTAGAGTGAGGCTGACACTGGGATTGGGATCTGTTCTATGAGACCATGCCCAGCTGATAAATTGAAGTGGTAATTTGGGATTTAACCAGATAGAGCAGTAAATGTATTAGAATGAGGAAAATCCAAGGGGAGCAAAGACAGGGGGAACCATACAAGTTGGTGAGTTAGCTTGTGTTTTGTTTCGATTTTTAAATTCCAGTCTCTCCTTTTGGCTTTGCATTGGAATCCTGAATTTGAGCATCTCTTCTGCTACAGCAAATTATTAGTAAAGTGGATTGCCTTTGTTAGTCTAAATTGCTGTGTGTTTGCAAATACATTTAAAGAGAATGCCACTCCAGAGAAAGCTTCTCTTGGACCCAAATCACAGTGTCTATAAGTAACTCTTGACCTTGATTCATCTGTGCCCTGTGTGTAATGAAAGAAGGGGCAGAAGCAGTTGAAATCTTCCCAAACTATTCATCTCTTATTGATTCACTTGTTCTATTGTGAGCAGAGAGACACCTACATACTAGTTTAAAATTAGGCGCTCCCAAGACTGTGATGAATGAGAGAGATGTGATTTGCCCTCTGGGATGTAGAAGTACTGAATTTTCTCAGCCAGGAATTGTTGAGGGCCTTATTATCCTGGCACATCCTAAACACATTCATTAATTTATTTCTTTAGCCTACAGATCCCCAATCATTTCTAGGGTCGTTGTTTTCTTAAAATTACAATTACTTGGCAGTCTTTCAAAGTGCTATATAATTTTTAAATGAGTAAAAAATAATTTTTGAGCATTCAAGCTAATTGGGGGAATGTTATGAAGAGCTGACGAAAGGAAGGCACAAGGTTTGAAATCCTTTTACTAAATTAGAATTTAGTAATCCACAAAGGGTACTGCTGCATATCCACCACAGAAAACCCAACCATTCACATAAAAAATTTGTGAAAGCATCATGGACCAATTTAAACATATAGAGAGTCCTCTATTTCCACTGAAAATATTTCTCTGAGTTCTAACACTTATTTTTTTTTTTAAACTGAGTAAAATAAACGTAGTCACCACCATGCTCATCACTTTCAGATCCAGGTTTTATTTTCAAGCTCCTTCTACCACGTGGAACTTAGTAACATTTGGAAAAAGTCAGATGACTTATCAGTTCCTAAACCATAATAATGACCCATAGGGCAGAGGAAGAGTTACAGGGGTGGGATAAGGCATGTGGCAGTAAGTTTTCATTCCCATTAACCACCTTCTATGGTCTTCGGTCCACATGGGTCCATACTCCCCAAATCATCTCGACCCTGCTCCTTGGGTCGACCCTGCCTTCCTAGAAGCAAAATGCCAGGAAGCATTTGCTTGGGCCCCTTACAAGTCCCCAGTTTGTATTTATAATTTGCACTATTTATCTTAAAAAGTGATCTAGTAGTGCATACATATCAGGCCCCACAAAATCTAGATTCTTCCTAGACCTGACCTATCCTTTCTCTATTTTTTCAAATCCTATTCACCTCCTAAGACAGCAGTCAAGTTCCACTTCCCTCACCACACTGACTCGTGCCCTGAAAGCCTTGCAACAAAACAAGGAGAGAATAAAATCTGGACTGCAAACATATCAGACTGCCCTTTCATTATCTTGCTGTTGTTCTTTAGTTGCTAAGTCATGCCTGATCCTTTTGCAACCCCGTGGACTGTAGCCTGCCAGGCTCCTCTGTCCATGGCATTTCCCAGATAAGAATTCTGGAGTGGATTGCCATTTCCTTCTCCAGGGGATCTTCCTGACCCAGGGATCGAACCAGCATCTTCTGCACTGGCAGGCAGATTCTTTATCATTGTGCCATCAGGGATGCCCCCTTTCATTAGCACGGGTATGCTATGTCACTTCAGTCACGTCCGACTCTGTGTGACCCTGTAGATGTAGCCCACCAGGCTCCTCTGTCCATGGGATACTCCAGGCAAGAATACTGGAGTGGACTGCCATGCCCTCCTCCAGGGGATCTTCCCAACCCAGGGATGGACGTGGCATCTCTTACATCTTCTACATTGGCAGGCGGGTGCTTTACAATTAGCACCACCTGGGAACCCTTCATTAGCATAGCCTCTTCTCAATAATATAAGATATAAAGGGTAAATAACAAGAGCC
>NW_011495046.1:2112639-2116128 GCF_000754665.1 Bison bison bison | reverse complement strand
AACAAGAGCCATTTTCATTTGCATTGTGTGAAAATACAAACCTCATATTTACTTTAAAGTCACTGGTCTACATTTAACTGAGATAAACATTTTGTCACTGGAGGTCATTCGCTTACACACAAATACATTATTGACTTCATATTGCCTTCATTTGTCTCTAAAATTTTATATACAAAATAGATTCTCTTTTGAGCTTTTCACACTATGATCTCAAAAACTCAGATCAAACCTGTAAGACTAAGCCTTACACAAAATAAAGACAAACCTGAACACTTCTGCATTCTAAACAGAGAAGAATCCTTAACATCATGAAGAGCATGTGTACAATATATCCATTCACTTATTTTTTCCTCAAATGGCACTTTAGATACTCCTGATACCTGGCATATAGATAACAATTTTTTTAAATTAAAGCATTTTATAATTCTGAGAGAGAGATTTCTTACAAAGGGTTCTAATGTGTCAAACAAGAATTTGTAGAAGCCACTCCACTTTTTTGAAAAGCTAAATCTTGACAATTTGTTACTTAGACATTTTTTGCATGAGAAAGAAGAACTGATGGGAGAAAAGCAAACAAAAAATTCATTCTTTTTACTCTGTTGATCTAGAGCAGAACTTCTCAACTATAATATATCCACACACCATGTAAAGATCTTGCAGATTCTGTCTGGTCTAGTCTGTAACTGGAGAATCTACATGTCTTACAAGCTGCCAGGTATTTGCTAACATTGCTGGGCCCTCAATTGCATTGAGGAGCAAGAGCTTAGAACACAATTCCATTTTCTTTCTTCCACCTCTCTTAACTTACATTTTCTTTTTTGAAACACAGATCAGAAATCCTATGACATTCCCATCTCATTAATGGGAACTAGAAATTTCTTTGTACTCCTGTTTTTTAATGATTTGGGTAATAATTAGTATGTAAACGGGAAGATGTGGCTCAGAATAAGATCTGACTTTTAGGCTGAAAAGGAAGGAAATCTGAATTTTTATTAGTGAGTCTAAAACTAACAACAGTATGATCCTGGACAAGTCATCTGATTTTTTTAAGCCTTGGTCTCTCCGTGTCTAAAAGCAGGATGCTGAACAAGGTCCTTGCAGGGGCTTCTCTCTGGTTTGTAGATTCTATAACATTTGTTGGGCACGTGTTTGCATCTCTCATGAAGGAAAACATAATCTGTTTACTCTGGCCATTTTAACAATCAGTGCAGATTGCCAATCAACATATCTAAACAATCAATATAATGATACTGGGGCATAGTATCAATTAGGAAGATTGCTGAATAAATACTCTGTTTATTTCTTTCTTTGTTCATTTGTTGCCAGCTATAGTGTCTGCTTTTGTGCTTTACTTGTAGTAGAAGGTCATTCCCAAAATGAGAATTAGATGTGAATCAAGACTTGTCAGTACCACAATTAGCTATAGGGCTTTTAAAGAGTCGCTCAAGCTTTCTGCAAATGGGGTTTTCAATCCTCACCCTAAAAATTTAATATCTAGCCCTACAGACTCACAGGATCATTAAGAAGCCAGAATAGGACACAATTTACAAAGCTGCTCTAGAATGTTTTTTAAAGTGCTTTGCAAAATGCAGGTTATATTTTATCATTCCTCACATCTTTCCTAAATAATTTATCAACTAGCAAGCAAAAATATACTCTGCATTTTGTTTCTCAGGCTTTTTCTTTTCATCCATTTATTGACTAAAATAAACACAAAGAGACAGGAGAAACAGAAAGAGATGAGTAAATGAAAGAAAACATTCTCCAACAACACAGAAAACTATGGCAATATATTTGCTCTGAAGAAGAGAGTCTATTAGAATATTCTTAATGATCTAATAAAAGAAAGGAAAAAGATTCAAAAGTTTCATAAATCATCTTGCATTTATTTTGTTATTAGGAGAAAAGGGAATTGTGTGGCAATAAGCAAATTATGAACAGAAGAAATTATAAAGTGCACATCTGCAAAGGAAATAGATGTGTACTTCACTGGGAATATGCTTAATAATTATGTACACACCATTTTACATTGTGATGGAGTAACTACCAAACTATTACAGAAACAAAAAACTTCCTTGACAAAGATGTATTTTTTATAGACTCATAATACATAGGATTGTTCTATTTTTCTTCCTACTAGATGAGTATAATAATAGTTACACTGAAAGTGATCTGGTTCCTTCTCTTTTCACTGTTCCTCTAATGCTCAAAGTTTATGTAATACCTTAAAATATGAAGAATATGCTAACACCATCAAAGAACCTTGAGAAACTGTGTTAAGCATTTGTTTGGATTCTTTTTAATTACATTAAATGCAGAAACTCAGACCACTTCTGAAAATATCAATTAAATTCAGTGACTCTGCAGTCTTGCTAATCTGGTTTTGCTTGCCCTATTTAAAAAGCAAGACAATTCTTAAGTCCCTCACATGTAAGCTTTGGTCACATAATTGAATAAAGGTAGGATTTCCATCATACTTCCTTTTGACATAAAAGAAACAAGTAAATAAACAAAAAAAACAGATGTGAGTGCCTCTGGATTCTTGAAGTTAGTTGAAGTTTCTCCACAACTAGAAAACAATATTATTGTAACACCTAGTTGAAAGTGTTCCTTTAGCTTTGTCTTAGAAAATGTAGTCTGGTCAGCATAATGAATTCTTATTTCATAATTAAAGATTTTGCACTCTCAGGATCATTGCTACCAAACATTATTTCTCATTGTCACAGTATGGTACACAAAACGTGTAAGAGGTGTAAGCAGTTTTAGCACATAACATTATTTTCATATGGCCCCTAAAACTAAACAAAACTAAACAATAATTACAATTATCAAATAAATAAAATAAAAAGAATAAAGAACTGTCCTAGTTAAAACACTCACCATCTCATACCCAAACTGGTGTTACACCCTCCTAACCAGTCTCCCTGCCTCAGTTTCTCCTTTTTCTACCCTCCATCTACTGGCAGAGTCATCTTTCTAAAGCACAGTTCTATCAGATCAGTCCTTGATCCTAGCTCATGAAAGCAAACTGACTGCTCATATCTACCTTCCCTTCCTTTCCAAGGCACACTGAAATGGCAGAAGAGGTGGTTTTATTTTGTTTTCCAAAGAGTGAAACCCTAAGACTGCTGGTAAATAAAAAACACAAGTCAGAAGGAAACCATGGGACCTAATTAACCTTAAAAGCTTCTGCACATCAAAGGAAACTATTAGCAAGGTGAAAAGACAGCCTTCAGAATGGGAGAAAATAATAGCAAATGAAGCAACGGACAAACAACTAATCTCAAAAACATACAAGCAACTCCTACAGCTCAACTCCAGAAAAATAAATGACCCAATCAAAAAATGGGCCAAAGAACTAAATAGACATTTCTCCAAAGAAGACATACAGATGGCTAACAAACACATGAAAAGAGGCTCAACATCACTCATTATCAGAGAAATGCAAATCAAAACCACTGTGAGGTACCATTTCACACCAGTCAGAAT
>NW_011495046.1:2072989-2112539 GCF_000754665.1 Bison bison bison | reverse complement strand
TTTCTTACCATTTCACACCAGTCAGAATGGCTGCGATCCAAAAGTCTACAAATAATAAATGCTGGAGAGGGTGTGGAGAAAAGGGAACCCTCTTACACTGTTGGTGGGAATGCAAACTAGTACAGCCACTATGGAGAACAGTGTGGAGATTCCTTAAAAAACTGGAAATAGAACTGCCTTATGATCCAGCAATCCCACTGCTGGGCATACACACTGAGGAAACCAGAAGGGAAAGAGACACGTGTACCCCAATGTTCATCGCAGCACTGTTTATAATAGCCAGGACATGGAAGCAACCTAGATGCCCATCAGCAGATGAATGGATAAGAAAGCTGTGGTACATATACATAATGGAGTATTATCAGCCATTAAAAAGAATACATTTGAATCAGTTCTAATGAGGTGGATGAAACTGGAGCCTATTATACAGAGTGAAGTAAGCCAGAAGGAAAAACATAAATACAGTATACTAACGCATATATATGGAATTTAGAAAGATGGTAACAATAACCCTGTGTACGAGACAGCAAAAGAGACACTGATGTATAGAACAGTCTTATGGACTCTGTGGGAGAGGGAGAGGGTGGGAAGATTTGGGAGAATGACATTGAAACATGTAAAATATCATGTATGAAACGAGTTGCCAGTCCAGGTTCGATGCACGATACTGGATGCTTGGGGCTAGTGCACTGGGACAACCCAGAGGGATGGTATGGGGAGGGAGGAGGGAGGAGGGTTCAGGATGGGGAACACATGTATACCTGTGGCGGATTCATTTGATATTTGGCAAAACTAATACAATTATGTAAAGTTTAAAAATAAAATAAAATTAATTAAAAAAAATTAAAAAAAAAAAAAGAAGGAAACCGTAAAGTCAGAGGAAATTGATTCAAAGAAAATGGAAGCAAATTAAAGGAGAAAAAAACTAGAAAGAAAATTGCAGCCCAAAACTTCAGAGAAAAGAACAGCCCAAGTTCAGTCAACAGCCTAAGAGGAGAAGACAGCTGTGAGGCTCTCAGCAGGTAGTGAAAGTGTTAGTCACTCAGTTACGTCCAACTCTTTGCAACGCCATGGACTGTAGCCCACCAGGCTTCTCTGCCATGGAATTCTCCAGGTAAGAATGCTGGATGGGTAGCCATTCCCTTCTCCAGAGGCTCTTCCTGACCCAGGGATTGAACCAAAGTCTCCAGCATCGCAGGCAGATTCCTTACTGTCAGAACCACCACGGAAGCCCATCAGCAGGGAGGTAATTGAATAATTACATTCTGAACAGCCAAACAACAAAGAGCTTTCTCTCTACTCTCCCTCTCTAGCATGTGATGTAAGCAGTAGCAAATTACAGTACCCTCCCGCAAAAAAAAAGGAATTACTTTCTAAAGGAAGTGGATTATATGACTGGTACATATACCAGTTGGGCCTGAGAGAAAAATAGAGCAGAGCTGGATGTAGTATTAGGCCTTCTCACCAGCAACCAAGGAGAAAAACGAGATCAAAGTGGTCTAAGGCCAACAGAAAGCCTCCTATGTGCCAGTTATGGGAGGCCCCAAGTGCCTACCTGCTCCATACCCACACGTTCTTCCAAAAAACCTCACAAATTCTTAATGGTGCCTCCATCTGAAGGGAAGTTCTGTTGGAAACTTACATACCAGGAGAGGAAACATACAGAAAATCACCATATTGGAGGGATGCTAATAGCATTAAAAGAAGGACGAAGAACTTGCAAAACAGACAAGTGGACAGAGAAAAAACATTGTTCAGCGAAAAAAAAACTTAAAAATTGCAATAATTACCTTTAAAGAGATTTGAAAGAAGATAATACTCCTTAACAAGACCAAGCTGTTTATGAAAAAAAAAGAGAAAGGAAAAATTCCTGGAAATTATGAAAATAAAAAATTAAGACTGCTGACATTCAAATATATATCCATTGGACTTGGACATTTAGGATCCCCTCCTTCCAGCAGTGGGAGTTTAGTGAAATATTACTCCATTTACTTTGCCTAAGTCCAACGAAGGTACTTGGTCCTGGTTATTAATATTGAACAAAACCTACCTAACATAGTACAGTTTTATTGGGTTAAAATGTATAGAATTATTCTACAGTAATGAAGAAGATTAGGAAGAAGAAGAAAGAAGAGGAGGAGGCTTAATTATAATTACAGAATAAAATGAATGAATATTAAACATGACAAAAATCAGAATTCAGAGAAGAGGATGTGATAGGCAGTGATTGTGTGAAAAGACTTCGCTGTTCATTGTTGACAATCATCCGAGTAGTCCAAGATTGATAACTCAGAAAATGAAAGAATAATTTCATTACCTGATAATATAATTGAGTAGAAAAACAAAAAGAGAGGAAGAAAGAGAAAAGAGAGAGAGTGGGTTGGCAGGCAGAGGGAGGTGACAAGGGAAAGAAGCATAAAAGAGCTAAAAGTGGTTTCCAAGATGAATAAAGCAGTTGGTTAAGAGAAATGTTCACTTTTCATTTTTGCCCCTCTGGATGGTTTACATATTTTAAAAAATTAAATATAGATATTATTTTTATTTTTAGCCCAAACAAATCAAAAGTGCCTATGAATTGAGTTAGCTGAAATTTCAAAGTATGTACAATTTTCCTTGGCAAAATGTCAAAGACATGTTTTCCTCTCACTAGCCTTGACAACACTTTTGTCATAGACTTTAAGACTAAAGCCTAAAAGGTATTATAAAAAACATGGATTCCACAATCATATTTTATCCTTTTATTTTACTTTTAAAATTTAAAAAGTATGGTTTTATATGCAGTAATTAAATATTAGAAAGACTAAAAGAATTGATGGGGTATAAATCATATATATTCAGTATTAACCTTGTTTTTAAAAAAGTAAGCATTACTCCAGAAATCCTACGCTTTATGTGCTAGTTTTGCTTTTACTTTGTAACTTATACCCCACTTAAGACATCTGTAGGCCAATCTTGATCATCCAGAAGAGTCAGCCTATTATGTCAGTTTGGTGCTCTCACACATAGGGTATATTTCACTATCGATGCTACACTACTGGTGTGCATGTGTGTGTGTTTGCATTCACATGTCTATTACAAAAGCATGTTTACACCTTGGCTGCCTTGGATCAAATTATAACTCCATTATATCTCAGTTATTTAGGGAAATTACTCAGAAATCCATCCTTAAAAGGACATAATTTTCCCAAAAACCCATTTAATAACTGCTGTCATCCATGAAGCCTCTCCCAAAAACTGCCCAAGAGGATTTCCTTGATTTTAAGCAGGGCCAGAACCTCTGATAGCAGATGGGGCCATCAGATCATGGAAAAGATCATGGCTTTGAAAACCTCACATATTCGATGGACTGGAAAATATGAGAGCTTTCTATGGATTATTACTCCCATTCCCAGCCAGAGAGAGAGCAATGCAGCCAATATTACAGCTATGTTCCAGATAGTATGTATGGTATTTATTCTACTTTGATATATAAGAACCCTTACCTAGAACTTGAAATCAAATCACTCCTTCAATAATTAAACAGAGTAGAGGATATCACTTGGCTCAAACTTGAAAGACCCCGTTTTAAGTCTTTTGAGTTTAGTGCACTTTCTTTCCTACCTGCAATGCACATGCCTCATATTGGTTGTTATGCCTGTAAGTTGGTAGGGGGCTCAGGCTTCCCAATGAAGGCTAGCTTCTTAAAAAAAAAAAAAAAAAAGACTAAGAGAAAAATCTAAAACCAATTGTAAGAATTACAAAACTGGATTCTGATGTTGTCAGAGTACAATGTGTAGGAAGATAATGGAGGAGAAAGACATTTTTCTCTTTATTTGAAGGAAAAAAATTCTTAAATGTCTACCATGTATGGTTTATTTTGCTCTGCATCATGAAAGATACAAAGTACTATACAGAGCCATCATTAAGAAAAAGGAACTTAAAAACCAGTTGATGATGTAACAAATAAAAATGAAAAAAAAAATTATTGCAACATGGCAATACATGATGTGTGCCAGGCCACAGGCTTTCAAGAAGGAAGAAAGAATATTACTATTTTTATCACATGCCAACTATATAAGGGCTTCTGCAGTGGCTTATCAGGTAAAGAATCTGCCAGCAATGCAGGAGACACAGGAGTTGCAGGTTCGACTCCTGGGTTGGGAAGATCCCCTGGAAGAGGAAAATGGCAATTTACTCCAGTATTCTTGCCTGAAAAATCCCATGGACTAGAGGAGTCGGGCGGGTATAGTCCAAAGGGTCGTAAAGTGTCTGATACAACTGAGCAATTAAGCACACACACCCATACAACCATATGCCAAGCTTATATACATTTAATTTTTAAAAGAACCATATGCAATGAATACTATAATCTCCACTTTAAAGCTGAAGTGAGATTACTAAATAGGTTAACTAATCACCCAAGGTCCTGTATATAGCTAGTCTGTGGTATATTCCAACAAAATCTGTGTGACTCCAAAATCTGTGTTTCCATTAAAGCACATTTTGTGCAGGTAAGCAGGTAACCTTCTGAAGCAATGGTGACATGTGAAGTTGAGGCTTGAAGGACTTGGCAAAAATACAACAGGTGAAAAGTATAAAGGAAAGGTGGAAGGTCATTTTAACCAGTGGAAGAGTGTGAATGAAGAGATGCACAAGGTGTATTTGGAAATACCTGAATCAAAGGTTTGTTCAGGGGAATGCAAAACACGGGTGAAAACCCAGGATGAAGACCAATCTGCCTGTTTTTATTAATAAATACCCTACCCAAGGTAGAGTCTCAATTCTATCCTTCAGAGAAGAGAAAAGCCAAGAAAAACTTTTAAGAAGAGGAGAAGTTCCAAGCATGGCAATACCAGATTCTCCTGTGAAGCAGGTGGAATGTATCGGGGTGGAGGGGCTTCCTATGTGGTGCAGTGGTAATGAATCCACCTGCGAATGCAGGAGACTCAAGAGATGTGAGCTCAATCCCTCAGTTGAGGAGATTCCCCTGGAGGAGGAAATGACAACCCATTCCAGTATTCTTGCCTGGAAAATTCCATGGACAGAGGAACCTGGCGGGCTACAGTCCATGGGGTCGCAAAGAGTCTGACATGACTGAGTCATGTCCACACACTGGGGTGGAAAAAAAGACAGGAGTGGAATGAAGAGATCTGGGGGCTCCTGTTACAACTGTACGTGTCTCAAAGAACTGCAAAGAAGCACTGACACCACTTTTAATTTGCCCCAGACATGTTCTGTATCTATTAAAATCTGGTTCTGTTTTTATTTATCTTTCTATTTTTACTAAAAGAAAAATAGAACTTCAAAATGGTTCTAACCAGTACACTTCAGCTCCTCAGTGTTAATGGGTCAAGACCCCAGATGGCTCCACACTTAGAACAGACTTCGCCCACACGAACAAGGCTCATACATTTTGTCCATGCTGCTGAAACAATTGATGTACTCCCAGCCTATGGTGTATGTTTTTTATAATTACACCAGAAGAAAGCATTCTTTATGGAAATAAATGTGCTTTTTAAAAACACATTTCTGAAAAGCAGCAGGCAAGGCATTAATAACAAAGTGAAATGATAAACTGAATGGAAGTCTGAGAAAAATTCTATATTTGTATTATACAGGCATTGTTTTCATTCCTGGCACCTTATTTTTCATGTACATAAAGAGAACGCAAGCTACAGCAGGGCGAGACAAAGATCAATGCTGAATGTATTACTTGGCACTGGTCAGACGCAGTTTAATAAGAAAAAAATTGATCCATTAAGCTAAACCTAATTTTTGGCCGAAAATGGTTGAAACCTCTTCTTTATATTGCTAGCTTCATAAAGACCTATAATATTTGGAAGAAACAACTCAAGGCTGAGTTTAATAAGATTAAATGTATTGCAAATATACTTAACAAGAATCTATCAAGTTATTAATGATTGCTATTAATATCAAACAATTTTTGTATAGAATTTTTTTATTAGAGCAATTGTAAAATACAGCCATAAGAAATGCAATATAAAAAGGTTTTCAGGTAATTTGTAACAGCTACAATTGCAGAACTCAAATCTTAAGCTACAACATATAGTAATTTATTTTATCAATCAGTTTCTAACACAAGCACAATTAAATTTGTAAAGTATTTAAGTGCTGGTCTTAGCCCTGTGTAGTCAAGTTCCAAGGGACATCGACGGTAGGCAGTAGCGCCCTTACATGTCAGGAGATTATAAAGTAGAGGATTTGTTCTTATAATACTTAAAATTATTTTGAAAATGCAATGCTAATTTCAAAGAAATTATTTTAATTCAGCCTCATCTCAGATGATTAAAAAAGCAGAAGTTTTCATCTCAAATGTCACTGAATCATGGAACTTTAAAGATAGTAGGGAATTCATTGACTTGTCTGGTTCAATCTGCCCATCTACAGATATAGAAACTATAGCTACAGACGGATTCTGTAAAATAATCTGCCAAGTGTGCATACACTGGAGGAATACTGAATGTTTTTATTCACAAGATAAAAATTTCAGCTAATGAAAACTGAGACAACAGAAGGTGAAATAGACACTTGTGGCCATAATCACAGTATAGCAACTGAAAACACATGGACAATAAAATACCTTTTTACCTAAATAATAAAGACTTTCGTTTGAATACTCTAATGCTATACTTTATTTATATGTATATTCACTATTACATCACAATAAATCCAGAAACACACACACACACACTCACCTATACACATTTTGCTCAGAACTTGATCAGTATTTAAAATGGATCCATGAAAATTAGAAAAAATTAAAGATCATGATTTATGTAAGCAATTATACGAATAACATTTTTTAAGACTATACCTAAAAATTGGGGAAGGAAAATCATGTTCTTGTCTCTGTTCAAAAAAAAAAAATCCCCTACAGCCTGGGCACTGGTGATGGGCTATGCCCTTTTACCTTCAGGGTACCAATTAAATCTCCTCTGCATCAGGAAGGAGAAATATTGTTTCCATTTTAATGGCGGTCCAGTGTTCTATGCAAAACAGATTGGAAGTTTCAGTTCAGTTCTTAGTAGACAGATGCTTACATTATGGAATTGTCACCTAAGAGAAAAGACAAGGACTGAAAGATTACGGTGGAGAGGCACCCTCTCACCCTAGATATAGCACATCCAGAGTGGGGGAAGAACACTGAGGGTGCCTGAGGATGCCTTTCAGTTCACAGGAGCTAACTGAGTATGCCTCGTAATTACAGGATTTATTACAATTTGTAAAATCCAAACGTTTGCATGTTCATATATTTTTATACGCAGGACAATAGCTTGCAGGAGCAATGCTGATGGTCAAATATTCTGATCATTAGGCCACAGGGCACTGAGAAGACTTTTCTTTTTGAATTTTAACTCCTGAATATTTTAACTGCAAAGTACAACATAAGAACCCTATTGATGATTCATTTGTATTTTAAGCATATCAATCACCTCTTGGTTGCCATGCTAATACTGATTTAGAAAAATACACACTTCAGTTTATATTGATCTGTTTTTCTAATTCTTCATCAGAAGGGTCTAATATGGTTGCTTTTGCAATTTACTTTCAAAGTTATCCTTTTAGGAGATGAAGTAACCAAAAGATATTGAAAATCCAAAGTAAATTACATCGTGCTAGTTTGACTTCCCTGAAGGAATAGATCCACCCCTGTAATCTACTCAGCACACAGCTACTAGGCAGGGGATTCAGTTCTGTCTTAATCTTGACTAAACTATGACTCTCTTCTTGGCACACAACATTTGTCTTCAGGACATCTATCAAATATTTAGTGCATCTTCTAACACAATTAAATTTCCTATTAAATTACAATCTGATTATGAATCAGAGCTTTAAAATGTACACAAAATCCAATATTATGTTGTGATACTTATCAAAGCACACCAAAAAAGAAAGCTCTGGAAAATACGGTGCCTCATTTTTAAAACTCTAAACATGTAATTTAATTTTTTTAAATCTTTGGTTTCTTAAAACTGGTTACTTAAAGAAGCTGAATTTATATATAATTTGCTAATGGAAAAAGGGCCTAAACATACACCTCTAAATGAAACTAGAACTTGAATACTGCCATAGGAGAGCACACAACAGTTGTCATCTAAAACAAAGTGAAACTGAATCATGGATGAATATACGTGCACATGTGCTAAGTAGCTTCAGTCGTGCCCAACTCTGTGACCCTATGGACTATAGCCCTTCAGGCTCCTCTGTCCATGGGATTCTCCAGGCAAAAATACTGGAGTGGGTTGCCATGCCCTTCTCCAGGGGATCTTCCCCATGCAAGGATCAAACCATTGTCTCTTACGTCTCCTGCATTGGTAGGTGGGTTCTTTACCACTAGCACCACCTGGGAAGCTCAGATGAATGTATCTACATACATAATCTACATACATTCACATTCACACACACACATAGAGATCGTGCTTGAAGACAGATGGATCAAATATGCATATATTTAATGTGTTTAATACTACAAAGAAATGTTAGAGAAGCAGGTAACAGATGATAAAGACTAATAAAATTCTCCAAACGAACTAAATTTAACTAAATAAAATCTCTGGAGTAAAAATAATGCCAGAATAGGAAAAAGCTTACTTTAATGGGGCTCCTATCCCTCAATGTCATCTAGAGGAAAAAAAAATTACATGTAAAACTATAAAAAGTAGACAGAGTATCTAGAAGCAATCAATGTTTCAGAATTCACTGCACTGTGAAAAGGAAATTAATATAAGAGAGTTCAACACTAACAAAAATACAGTCATAAGAGAAGAGATCTAAAGGAATCAAGCATGGTGAAGGAGCTTTAAAAGGGAAGCAAGTTTGAAAAATTTCTGTAAAGCTACAGGTTATACCAGGGAACTCAGGGGAGGACTGAGTGGTAGTTTAGTGCATGGTTCAGCAAGAAAAATAATGTAAGAAAGGAAAATAAAAATGAAAATTATTCACCATCTCATAAGATAATTTTCTTCCTTTCCATTAATATGAGTTACTGCCCTTGTATTCCTTTAAAAATGTATAACAAACCTATACAACCACATGTCATCTGCCATATATTTATTACTCTTAGTGTACACTTGTTCTTGTTAACTCATATGATTGAAGTCTTGAAGCTGGAAATAGAATCCTTTTGATTTTTAGTTTACCTTAAAAGTAACTTTAAATGCTGCTTTCTATGATGTTTCCTAATAATACGCAATCTGTTTTCAGTTAATCAGGATAATGTGAAGATGGAAGTCATACATCACCAAAATCATGACAAAGACAAAGCATAAAGATATATTTTAAGTGGAGTCAATGTAAACTTAATTGGTTAAAATTTCATCCAGCTGGCTAATTTAATTATGATACGTGTAGACAATACATGCACCTATTTTTTAAAAGATGAGGTTGACATATTTAGATATGTATATATGATTGAATGTATAAATAAGTGTGTAAATATATACATGTATATTGAAATAGAGACAGAAATACATTGTAATTCATCTATAAATTGTGGGTGTATATGTGCACATAAAATCTGACTTTATTTTTACATCTGAAAGAATGTATACCAAAATAGAGTGACTGCCCAAAAAAGTGTGTCCAGTGTCAGGATAGTCAAATTTGCTCTTGTTTTTTGCTAGCTAGTTCCTCCAGCAAATCATGGCTCTCATTTCCTCCTCTCAAAACACTCTCACTTCAATGTCACAAACACTGGCTCCAGCACATCAACATATTTTTATCCACTTGTTAAACATGAATCCCATGGTGCTGCCTGTTTCAGGCTAACCTACCAGAACGTTCATCAGTTACCTTCCAATTCAAAACCATCAAACAAACACTTTGACTCCTCAGCTCTGATTAACACTGATTCAGGCATTCCTTGTGCCCCATTCTGACTGAAAAGGGCGTATGTCGAGAGAGACTTTGTCAAGATCACCATGAAGAAATGTTTTCATGGCTTTAGGGCTTTATCTCTCTGTTTTTCAGTCTGTTTGAAGAACTTATCCAAGACTCAAAAGAAATTCATTTATACTTTCTAAATTTTTTTCTGTCAAAACTATAATGCCAATTGCGTACCATTTTCCTCTTTTTCTAATTAACAATTTCAAGATTTTTTTCTTGAATGTTAAGCATTATCCTGTTTACATTAGGTTGATAACATTTTAAGTGCTTTGCTACTCATCTGATGGGTAGGTGGCAGAGACACTTCCACATAGCAGAAAATTTTGTATGAAATTTATTAGGTAATATCTATTTCTAAACAGTAAATGTCTCCTAATCTCTAGGGAGTTTTGTCTTCAGTTGGTTCACAGTGATTCTATCTCATGTTTAACCACAGTAAATTTGCAAACTGATCAAATTTTAATGAATTATATTTATTTTTTAGCTATTGTGTCTGTTGTACCACTAACTAGTACAGTGCCATATAACTAAATTGAGTAGATGGGACAAACGCATGTATACGTGCTCACTCAGTCACATCTGATTCTTTGTGAGCCCATTTACCAGAGCCTGCCAGGCTCCTCTGTCCATGAGATTTTCAGGCAAGAATACTGGAGTGGAGTACCATTTCCTCCTACAGGGGATCTTCTCGACCCAGGGATTGAACCCACATTTCTTATATCTCTTGCACTGGCAGGTGGATTCTTTACCACTAGAACCACTTGCACTTTTGACTATGCCAAAACCTTTGACTATGTGGATCACAACAAACTGTGGAAAATTCTTCAAGAGATGGGAATACCAAACTACCTTACCTGCCTCCTGAGAAATCTGTATGCAGGTCAAGAAGCAACAGTTAGAACTGGACATGGAACAACAGACTGGTTCCAAATTGGGAAAGGAGAACATCAAGGCTGTATATTGTCACCCTGCTTATTTAACTTATATGCAGAGTACATCATGAGAAATGCCAGGCTGGTTGAAGCACAAGCTGGAATCAAGATTGCCAGGAGAAATATCAATAACCTCAGATATGCAGATGACACCACTCTTATGGCAGAAAACGAAAAGGAACTAGAGTCTCTTGATGAAAGTGAAAGAGGAGAGTGAAAAAGCTGGTTGAAGACTCAACATTCAGAAAACTAATATCATGGCATCTGGTCCCATCACTTCATGGGAAATAGATGGGGAAACAGTGGAAACAGTGTCAGACTTTATTTTCTTGGGCTCCAGAATCACTGCAGATGGTGACTGCAGCCATGAAACTAAAAGACACTTGCTCCTTGGAAGAAAAGCTATGACAAACTGAGACAGCATATTAAAAAGCAGAGACATCACTTCACCGATAAAGGTCTGTCTAGTCAAAGCTATGGCTTTTTCAGTAGTCATGTATGGATGTGAGAGTTGGACCATATAAAGAAAGCTGAGCACTGAAGAATTGATGCTTCTGAACCATGGTATTGGAGAAGACTCTTGAGAGTCCCTTGGACTACAAGAAGATCAAACCAGTCAATCCTAAAGGAAATCAGTTCTGAATATTCATTGGAAGGACTGATGCTAAAGCTGAAATTCCAATACTTTGGCCACCTGATGCGAAGAGCTGACTCATTGGAAAAGACCCTGATGCTGGAAAAGATTGAAGGCAGGAGGAGAAGGGGAGAATAGAGGATGAGATGGTTGGATGGCATCACTGACTCAATAGATATGAGTTTGAGCAAGCTCCAGGAGTTGGTGATGTACAGGGAAGCCTGGCATACTGCGGTCCATCGGGTCGCAAAGAGTCAGACACGACTGAGCCACTGAACTGAATTGAACGGAGCACCACTTGGGATGAGGAAAGGCATTTACTGGGGTGTTAAGAATTTTTCAGTTTGTAGAGTCATCAGCCCACCCCATCAGTTCTTTATGCTTCTTCCCATTGATAAAATGAGAACGAATGTGTAAGAAAGAGAGAGAGTTGTTTTTTTTTTTAATTCTTTCATTTGCGTGCATATTTGCTTCATCAGGGACACTGTTAAGCTTCTCAAAATGTTTGTAAAAGATATATATTTTACTTAACTAGTAATTATTTTACTTAATTTGTCTTTCTTTCAATCACCAAAAACAGATTTAAGGAATGTCAATGGTAAAAATGGAAATAGGATACTGAAATGCTAAGTGTAAGACAAAGTCTTAGTTGTGATTCCTCCAGGTCTATAAGTGTATATGGAGTATTTTCAGGATCATTTACTTGTGCTTTTTACCAGCACTTTTAGGAGAAGTCTGTAAAATTAACTGTATTTAAAATGACTAAGAATAAATATATATTAACAGTTATGATGTTTAATCAGTAATACCACTCAACTTGATCATTTTAATATAGATTACTTATAAATGTGCATTTTAATTATTGAAACACATAGCTATCCCTAAGCCTACAGCATTTTGCATATGTAATTTTTTACACATATATATTGATACCTATGGTGTTATGAGCACCTATAAAGTTGTGTTTACAATATTTATGATCTTACTTTGCATAATCATCTACCATGTGGCCCTAGTATTTTAAAATGTTAGAAATAAAAAGTACTGCCTTATATTCTTGAATGGAATAAAGAGAACATAGAGGGAAAAAAAGGAACATGGAACCCACATGTTCCTTTGACGACTTCACACAGTGAAAAATTAAATGGAATAAAACAAAAAGATCAAATGTAAAAAGCAAGAGGAAACAAAGGAAACTAGACTATAAATTCCTCCAGAGTATTATCCTTATTTCCTAGTTCCTTTGTAACTACCCTCAGCACCTTCACTGCTGTTTAACACTGGGCTTTTGCTAAATGTAGCTGACTTGCTGGGAAGAGAGAGCAGTAAGTATATCTGTTTAAGAGAGAGGAAAGGAATGCCCAGGCAAGATGCAAAGTTAACATTATTCACTCTCCATATTACCCTAATGGATATTTTTACCTCCCATATCAAGGATGACATTTTATTGGTTTTCAATTTTTATACCTGCAAATTAATATCTTAATCATTAAAGAGAAGTGTATTCTCTTTAACATGCAGATGTCTAAGTCTGCAAAAGAAAACTTTCTCAGGCACCTATGCAAACACAAAGGACCAAAAGAAAACCAAAACAAACTGCAATATAAACATAACATTGCAAAAATGTTATATATCTGGCGACACTGGCCTGAAAAACAAATGCTCTTTTACTATAATGGATTTTAGATGCCCCTATAGTCTACAGGCAGAAAGCGAAATGGTCCAATTTCAAAATATTAAAAACAGCTCCCTGCCCACCCTTCTTTTCTCTCTCTGCAGTCACAATTGCAGAATTCTCACTGAAAGAATTAAGGTTATATTTTCCAGCCTTAGAAAGAGGGGCTACTATCTTCTTAAAGGGAACATACATATCAAAAGTTGAAGCTTAAATATTCAAACAGCAGAGAAATCATTCACCAGAATATGTGGCCTTAAAGATGTTTAAAAATATGCATCTCTTTCTTCCTATGACCATTACCTGCTCTTAGAGGAAGGTAGGAAAGTGAATCTGTCAACCTATTTTGACAACCAAAGATCATGAGAGAAATTATCCTTCAGGGATACAGCCCCAGTACATTTTTTAAAAATAACCAACTCCAAAAATGAAAACTGCAAAATGTTCTGAGTTTGTGGAAACATAAGAAATTTTAAATTCAAGGAAATAAACTTGTGGTTATTTTCATTACCACAGGGAGCATAACGTTTCAGAGGTGACATCTCCATTACCAACAGGTACTGTAACAAGGTTCATAAAAGCATGGAAAAAGAATTGTTTTAATTCATAAAAAAATAACATAGTTATATGTAACTAAGAGGCAAAGTCATTAGGAGACAGTCCAGTCCAGTCACTCAGTGGTGTCCAATTGTTTGTAACTCCGTGGACTGTAGCCTGACAGGCTCCTCTGTCCACGGAATTCTCCAGGCAAGAATACTGGAGTGAGTAGCCATTCCCTTCTCCAGGGGATCTTCCCAACTCAGGAATCGAACCTGGACCTCCTGCACTGCAGGAGGATTCTTTACCATCTGAGCTACCAGGGAAGCCTCATACAATAATACAAAAGCCAGTTCAGGACAATAAGGGTACAGGTTTGAATCTCACCTGTGTCATTTGTTAATCATGCAACTATGAACAACTCATAATTCTCTGAAACACAATTCAGTAAAACTGCATTATTACTATATGAAAAAATATAGCTACCTAGAGTTTTTATTTCAGATCTGTTCAGGGGAGAAACTTAGTCCTTGGGATTCAAGTTATTTCTTAGCCCAATGCCATAAATATTCTTAAAGTAGAAATATATGCAGGGAATTTCAAAGAACAAACGTCAAGCACTTTTGGTGCATAAGATAAGACTATATCTATGTGTGTATGAATATGTTAAATATACATCAAAAATTTCCCAAAGTCTACATAAGAAATGATTGGTAGTATTTCTCTCTGGGAAATGAGACTGGGAGTTTTAAGGGGGAAGAGCTCAGGAAGGGATACTTTAACTTTCCCTTTATTCCCTCCTGTAAAGTTTAAGCCTTTAACAATGTACATATATTATTATATAATTCAAAAAATAATTTGTAAGACAAACGAATTATCTCCAACATCAGCATGAAGTAATGTATCTTTTTCAGTACATGACAGTAATTAATCCATGCTCCTTTTCTCACAAAGACTAAATGATCTATGAAACTTACAGTATAAAAATTACCAAAAATAATTTGTTTCTAATAGATTAAAATGGCAATAAATGATTTTTTAACAATGCCTTGTAGGTACATGATGCCTTTGGGCTAATGACAAACATTTGTATTGCAAATAGTACAAAAAATTCTCAACATATGCTCCTTAAGAGGTAACCAACCATTATTACTATTACCACTGCCATTTCATAACAATGATGACTACAAACACCTTAGAAAAAATGAAAACACTTTCAGGATAGGAGCCAGTATTATTCTGATGTGTCTTCATGTCTCTGTTGCACACCACAATGCTTGGCACATGATTTTTAGTAATTGTGGAATAAATAAACAAATTAATAAATTTTAAAATGAATGAATAAAAAACACAGGAGCATACCCACTCAAAGCTAGCTCCAAACTGTCAGTGACCACATTGGAGATATCCACTCTTTCATCCTCAGCTCCATCCTGCTTAGAGAACCTGCTCCTGAGAGTAAACCTCTTCTAACTGGCCAGGGGCTCCTGCCTTTGCTTAGGTTGACTGGACCAGAGGTGGAGACTGACATGAGCTAAGCTTCTAGATTCTCTTGTCATCTACTTCTTTCTACAGGACACTTGAACGAGAAAGCTGAATATGGGCCATGTGAAAATGGAGGAACAAAAGTCAGTCTCTAGAAGTGGAGAGAAATATACCTAAAACTCAGGAGAAAAGAGATGAGTCCCCTTGGGAGGCTTAACTACAACTGGCCTGGGTTTCCTGAGCTACCACTATATTCTTCCAAAAATTCATTTTTTTTCTAACTTTGAGTTTTTGTTCCAGGAAATAAGCTTTGAGACTCCCTGTACAACAACCACCTACAGAATTTCCACTACATGTTCCAGCTTCTCCAAATATTAGTACAGATGAATGATACCTATTTATATCTAAAGCCAATCCCTCTACTTGTGTATTGCATCACATTCCTTCTCACCTACTCTGGGGAAATATAACCCAGCAATTGGGTTCATCCCTTTCTTGACTACAACAATTTTTAGCCATTTACTGAACTAGTCTTTTTAGGACATACAAAGTAGCTGTCATTTTCTCTCATCTTAAAACAAAGCAAAACTTCTGTTGACCCAGTAGTGTCATAGAGCTGGCTTATGTCAGCTTTCAAGAGCCCATCGTGCACATCTCAACTCCTCATTCAGTGAAATCAGCTATAATTAGAGGGTATTTACACTATTAAAGTTGGCAAAAGCAAGAAATCAAACTTGTTTTTCTCCTCAGAGAACTGGTTGTTAACTACCTGCCAGCATATCACTTTCTTGACCTCATGATCTTCACCAAGTACCATCCCTTGTCTTTGCTACCCTTTCCAGCAAAATATGTAAAAGAATTGTGCATAAACGTATTTTCCATTTTTTTCATTTGAACGAATTACAATCAAGCTTTTGTCCCTACTAGTCCACTGAAACTGTGTTACCAAGGTCTCCAGTGACTTCCATGCTCCTAAATGCAGAGGTCAATACTCAGTCCTCGTATGACTTCATCTGTCAGCAACCCTTGGCCCAGCTGGTCATTTTTCTCCCCACTCGCTGGTCTTTTTTCTCAGTCTCCCTTGCATGTTCTTCCTCTTTCCTTTGCCCTCTTGGTGTCCGAGTGCTCCAGGGCTCATTCGCTGGCCCTATTCCCTTCTCCATCCACACCCGCCCCCTTGATGCCTACTTTTAGACGCGTGGCTCCTCAATCTGTAGCTCCAGCCTGGATCTTTCTCTTGAACTCCACACTTTTAGATCCAACTGACTATATCTCCACTTGGATATTGAAAAGATAACTCAAACTCAGCAAATTCAACACTGCACTTTTAACCTTACTGCCCAAAACTGTTTCACCAGCAACTGAACATCTAAGACAACAGCAACACCATCTTTCAAGTTAGTTACTCGAGCCAAAATCCTTAGAGTTATCTTTGATTTCCTTCTTATTCTCACACCCTGCACCCAATCCATTAGGAAATCTTCTTGGTTCTAGCTCCAAAATACGACATCTCTCCCCCTACTCCAATATTGCTAACCTGGTTCAAACCTATAGCCTGGATTATTCTGAGCCTTTAGTAAAGCCCCATACTGTACTATTAAACAGTGCCCATATTGTTACAAGAGCCAAATGACTCCTTCAAAAGTAAAGCCAGAAGTGTCACTTCTCGATCAAAACCCAAGGACTGGGACTTCCCTGGAGGTCCAGTGGTTAGGAATCCACCTGTCAATGCAGGGTCACAGGTTCGAACCCCAGTCCAGGAACTAAGATCCCATATCCCCCCAGGAAACTAAGCCTGAGTGCTGCAACTCCTGAAGCCCATGTGCTCTAGAGCCCACGCTCCACAACAAGAAAAGCCACTGCAATGAGAAGCATGCCCACTGCAACTACAGAGTAGCCCCTACTTGCCACAACTAGAGAAAGCTTGCACATAGCAATGAAGACCCGGCACAGCCAAAATAAGTCAAAAGTTTAAGCACAAAACAAAATCCTTGAATTTGTTCATTCAGAGTAGAAGTCAAAACCCTGTTAACTTCTGAACCATCTCCTTGTTATTTCCCTCTCACTCATCCTTTTCCAACCACACAAGGCTGCACCTTGAATATGCTAGACATGTTTCTGACTTTGGGCTGTTGCTCCAGCTGTTTGCTTTGCCTGAATCCCTCTTCTCCCATCTATGATTTTGGCTGACTTCCTCACTGCCTTCCTCACTTCCTCCTTACATCTTCCTATTTAATATATTGCAATTTATCCACCAATCCTCTACACTCAGCACCTTGTTCTTTTGTCTTTTTTTATTGCACTTACTACCTCTTAATCTACTTTAAAATTTACTTCTTTGTTATGCTTATTGTCTGTCTCTCCTCACAGGGCATAAAATTCATGAAGGCAAGGATTATTGTCTGGTTTTCTGATGATCTGAGTATTTAGAGTAGTCTGGTTCCTAATAAATTCTCAACAAATATTTACAGATAAAAATTAATAAATGAAAAGAGTGTAAGTGGCAGAGACTTTACTGAATTATCACACAGAAATAAATCAGTGGTTATAAAAATTAGAAGTTTTAGAATTGTTTCCCTAATGAAACTTCCACTTCTACAGTTTTCTAGTTGAAATTTAAAATTTACAGACGAAATGCAGCAGTATTCCCACAACTGTACCTAAACCTCTCTCATATCTGGGACTCAAATCCTGGCTCTTATAAGAGCTCACAGCTCCAGTAGGAGTTGTTCATTTATCAGTGGTGACACAAATGTGCCCATGTAGTATTGTGTACATATGGTGTTAACTTTTATGCTTTAATATATAGGTGCAATATGTCTGAATTATACTTGCTCTAGGAACCATCACTTTTATTTTACTGACTTCTGTGTATTTAAAACCTCAGGCATTATACAATATTGAATTAAAGTTTTTTGGTTGTTTAATTTCCACAGAAGAAAAAGAACAATTGTTTTAACATCCAATTTTTTTCATGGCTTATACAATGCAAAATTCTCCCAAATTTAGGGAGTATATAAGAACTAAATATTAGAAGATGGATGTGGAGTCCCCAGACACCTCTATATCAGCTTCAAGGAGGTTTCTAACACATGCTTATTATGCCTAATTCATCTAAAATATATTAAATAAAAGAATAATGTATAGGAACTTACAAATATATTGATGAAATACACTCACTCAAACATGAATTTAAAACTTATTTTAGCCAAGGACAAAACTTATTTTAGTCAGTTCAAACTGAATCTTATTTTATATGCTTCAATTTACTCTTATAACAACACAAGGAAACATCTGAAAAAGAGTGATTAATTAATTTTAAATGCCATATGCCCATTTAAACAGAGACAATAAAAAAGAATGAACACAAATATAATGAGATTAAAAACTGAATCCAAAAGAAAACATTAAAAATCTCCAATACAAAAGAATAAAATTAAGAGCATATTATGAATGCATCATGTTAATTTAGTATTAACTAAATTAATAACTATATGGGCTAGATTTTAAAAACCTATATAGCTAACTGATATGTAAATATATAAGCCCATAGGTATATCCATGAAAGGCTTCAAAGTTTGCAAATTCATAAACTGAAATGTAATTCTACAAAATAAAAAGATCAATTGAATAAAATATCTTCAAACAAGATGAAGAGACAGAGGAATACCCAGCAGATAAAGGAACAGGATAAATGCCCACTAAAATATCTTCAAATAATGTATGGGCTGTATTCAAGCTTGTTTTCATCTTTATTTATCAGAAATGTTATCATAATTGAACTATATCACATTCTTGGCTTATAGACATGAAGAAGGACCCAAGCTATAACCAAAGATAACCACTACTGTCAGGGCAGTGCCATGGCCCAGATTTTCTAAAATAGTTTTAATTTCAAACATTCTCTTCCTATTTATCAGTTCAAATCTGAAGTTTGAAAATTCTCTTGGCCTACTGTAATTCTAAGCTTATAAAAATTAATAAATAATTTCAATTAACATATATCAATCCAACAGTGGTAAAGAACCCGTCTGACAATGCAGGAGACATAAGAGACGTGGGATTGATCCCTGGGTCAGAAAGACTTCTGGAGGACAACATAGCAACCCATTCCAGTGGGTTCTTGTCTGGAGAAGTCCATGCACAAGGAGCCTGGTGGGCTAGGGTCCATACAGTCCTAAAAAGTTGGATACAACTGAAGCAAAGTAGCACCACACACATATACACAAGTTCAATTCAGTCACTCAGTCGTGTCTGACTCTTTGTGATCCCATGGACTGCAGCATGCCAGGCTTCCCTGTCCTTCAGCAACTCCCAGAGCTTGCTCAAACTCAAGTCCATAGAGTCAGTGATGCCATCCAATCATCTCATCCTCTGTCATTCTCTTCTTCTCCTGCCTTCAATCTTTCATGAACATCCAGTCTTTTCTGATAAGTCAGTTCTTTGCATCAGGTGGCCAAAGTATTGGAGTTTCAGCTTCAGCATCAGTCCTTCCAATGAATATTCAGGACTGATTTCCTTTAGGATTGACTGGTTTGATCTCCTTGCAGTCCAAGGGACTCTCAAGAGTCTTCTCTAATACCACAGTTCAGAAATATCAATTCTTTGGTGCTCAGCTTTCTTTATGGCCCAACTCTCACATCCATACATGACTATTGGAAAAATCATAGCTTTGACTAGACAGACCTTTATCGGCAAAGTAATGTTTCTGCTTTTTAATATGCTGTCTGGGTGTGTCATAGCTTTTCTTCCAAGGAACAAGCATCTTTTAATTTTATGGCTGTAGTCACCATCTGCAGTGATTTTGGAGGCCAAGAAAATAAAGTCTCTCACTGTTTCCACTGTTTCCCCATCTATTTGCCATGTAGTGATGGGACCAGATGCCAGGATATTAGTTTTTTGAATGCTGAGTCTTCAACCAGCTTTTTCACTCTCCTCTTTCACTTTTATCAAGAGACTCTTTAGTTCCTTTTCGCTTTCTGCCATAAGGGTGGTGTCATCTGCATATCTGAGGTTATCGATATTTCTCCCAGCAATCTTGATTCCAGCTTGTGCTTCTTCCAGTCCAGCGTTTCTCAAGATGTTCTCTGCATATAAGTTAAATAAGCTGGGTGACAATATACAGCCTTGACATACTCCTTTTCCAATTTAGAACCAATCCATTGTTCCATGTCTGGTTCTAACTGTTGCTTCTTGACCCACATACAGATTTCTCAGGAGGCAGGTAAGGTGGTCTGGTATTCCCATCTCTTGAAGAATTTTCCATAGTTTGTTGTGATCCACACAGTCAAAGGCTTTGCCCCAGTAAATAAAGTAGAAGTAGATGTTTTTCTGGAATTCTTTTGCTTTTTCTATGATCCAGCGAATGTTGGCAACTTGATCCCTGGTTCCTCTGCCTTTTCCAAATTCAGTGTGAACATCCATTCTCAGTTCATGTACTGTTAAAGCCTAGTTTGGAGAATTTTGAGCATTACTTTGCTTGCGACACACACACATATCAATCCAACAAATAAGATTTTAGGAAGAACATATTATTAACCTCCTTAATTCAACACTTTTTTAAGTACTTTAGCATCATCATTTGTATATAGATGTGTGTGTGTGTGTTAATCACTCAATCATGTCCAGTTCTTTGTGACTTCATGGATTGTAAACTACAAGGCTCTGTCCACGGAATTTTCCAGCTGAAAATAATGGAGTGGGTTGCCATTCCCTCCTGCAGAGCATCTTCCTGACCCAGGGATCAAACCCAAGTCTCCTGCAGGCAAGCAGATTCTTTACCATCTGAGCCACCAGGGAAGCCCAGTAATAACCAACTCCTGTCGTTTTGATCTGACAGGATTTCTACTTGAAATATCTTATTAACTTCAAGTTTTTGTGAGTGAAAATAAACTGCATTTTAAAAAATCTTACAATTTGTTTTCACTAACTCTTTGGGCCTCTCCACCAACCCTTCAGATTAGTTTAAATACTGTTATAAAACCTACACAGTTACTTAACCAACACCTTAGTAGGTTGCTTGAAATCATGGTCACTTATATCCTGATAAAGTAAAAAAAGTAAAGTTAGTCACTCAGTTGAGTCCAAGTCTTTGCAACCCCATGGATGGTAGCCTGCCAGGCTCCTCTGTCCATGGGAATTCTTCAGGCAAGAATACTGGAGTGAGTAGCCATGCCCTTCTTCAGGAGATCTTCCCAATCCACGTCTCCTACATTGCAGGCAGATTCTTTACCATCTGAGCCACCAGGTAAGCCCAATACATACTAAAAGTCAGGTCCAATCACCACAGAATCATCTGGCTTTGCTAGAGGTAAAGGATTCCCCCAGGAACAGATTTTCTAGAACTTTCTGCAGGGGTCCACTTTGATATTACTTACAACTCTCCTTTAAGAATTTCCTAATAGCAAATAAGCACAAAGAACAATCAAAATACCAGGCAAAGACTGACCCTAAAGGTAGGACTGTCCTAGATACTCAGCTTTACTTGTACCCTAGTGGGCAAGAAACCAGAAGCATGTGCTGTAATTATTTGTCTGTCATCTCAGAAGCAAGCATAGGAAGAAGGTGAGTAGACCATAAGGTGAACTGGGATGAGAGGGAAGACCAGCTGGGAGTCCAGGAACCAAATTCCCCCTTCTTTCTTCCAGGGTTATTGATGCATAGATGCTGTGCAGCTCACTCCTGCCCCACGATCTTGCTTTCATTCCAAACTTCATTTTTTTATCCCCACAACTGTCTGCTAACTTCCTATTAACATCAGAAAAGGTGGCTCCAGTTTTGACCAGTCTACAGGCAATGGGTTGAAGTGGGTCACGGAAAACATGAAAATAGCTGATCTAGTTTTCACAAGGTCTTTCATGGACTGAATGGGAATTATTCAGAAAGCACTGGAGGAAATAAATATTCATATTCTGTCTTTCTGTCTGTATTTCTCTCCTTCATGGCCTTTTTGTATTTGATTTTGATGGGAATCTGTATCTCTAAGGAAACCTTTAAAAAATGCAACCTTTAAAAAATGCAGCCAGTACCTAAATTATCTTAAGCTAATTATAATATGCCAGACAGAAGGTATGAATGGGTCAAGATTTATAATTTAAGTGAATATTGTCACAGATTCTCTGTATCATCTACATTGTTTTCTGGTTAATATATATAAATACTTTTTCAAAGTCAAGGTTGAAATATGACACGGTTTCCTGATGAGGAAAGCAGAAACAGAGGGAACAGGGATGCAATAAATAAATAAAATCAGGCTTAACAAAAACTTTGTATTTATTCAACAACTATTCATTTGCTAAAAAAAATTATTGTGTGCCTACTAATGTGCCAGGGAACAAAAAAGTAGCTCCTGCCTTCATATCATAGTATTGAGACAGAAAATATACTATAAAAAACAATTAATAGTGATAACTGCTATGGAGAAAAACTAAGCTGGGAAAGAGAGCAGCATGGGAGCGGGCAAAGATGTTCTATCTGAGCTGCTGACCTGGGAGCGGTACAGGGAATAAAGGGAGGAAGCAAGGTCTGCACCTGGCTCCCTGTGGAGGATAAAGGTATTCCAGGAAGAGGAAGCAGCAGTGATAAAGGCTACACTATGTGGGGTCTGAAGGGCTACCAAGAAACCAGTGGGATGGAAGCCTGGGGTCACTGCGAAGTGAGATAAGCAATGAGACTGGAGAGAGAATTAGAGGCCAAATGATATGGGGACTTATGGGCCCTGATAGGTCTTTGGATCTCCAGCACTCTTGCCTGGAAAATCCCATGGACGGAGGAGCCTGGTGGGCCACAAGCAGTCCACGGGGTCGCTAAGAGTCGGACAAGACTCAGTGACTTCACTTTCACTTTTCACTTTCATGCATTGGAGAAGGAAATGGCAACCCACTCCAGTGTTCTTGCCTGGAGAATCCCAGGGACAGGGGAGCCTAGTGGGCTGCCGTCTATGGGGTCGCACAGAGTCGGACACAACTGAAGCGACTTAGCAGCAGCAGCAGCAGATCTTTGGATTTATTCTGAATGTGATGAAAGTCACTGGAAAATGTGCCATGATTCGATCTATCTTTTTGAAACTCCATTGGTTTGCCGGACTGACAATACATTGTAAGCAGATGAGAGTGGAAGCAGGAAAACCAGCTGTGGGGCTAACGCCGAAAGGCAGTCCAGACATGATGATGATAGGGACTAGAAATGGGAAGGCAGGGATGGAAAGAAGGATCAACTTCGGGATACACCCTTGAACGTACAGACCACACAGACTGCGGACAGGGCTGGATGTTGTATGTGAAAGAAAGTAATCAAGGATGAATTGAGGGTTCTTGGCCTGAGCAGCTGAATGATGGTAATGCTGATACTTACTGAGATGAAACACACTGGGGCCAGGAGAAATTTGTGAAGTTGAGGCTAAATGGAAACCAAGTGTTCTGTGCTAAGCAGGTTAACATGGAGATGCCTATTAAATGATGATAAGCAGTGGGAGCATGGAAGAGAGGCAGGTGCTAGAGATAAGTGCTTGGGGTCATCAGCATGTAAATGGTTTCTAAGCCATGGGAGTAAGGGTGAGCGCCTCAAGAGTGCAGGTCCAGAGAAGGACACGTAGGTGGACTGCGCCTTGGAATGCACCAGCATTGTGAGGTGGGAACAAGGAGGAGGATTCCGTAAAGAAAGCTTCGGGGACAGCAGTGAGGTAGGAGGAAAACCAGAAATGTGAACACTAGCCAGGAATACTAGCCAAGAAAGTGTTCAAGGGTAGCAAATGCTGTTGAGACGGCAAAGACGAGGTCTGGAAGTTTCAGTAAAGGGACAAGCATAAAAGCCTGATAAGAGTGTGGTCAAGAAAGAATAAGAGGCAAGCGTGCAGAGAAAACCAGGACCTTTGCCGAACTAGCAAAACATTGCCAGGAATTGTGTTCCATGTTGTTCCTCAGCTCTTTTCCGTTTAATTGTCAGTGTGGCCTCCAGTCATTTCAGTACTGAACTTCTGAGTTCAGTGTTTGGTGCTGCTGTTCAAGCTTCACTTTAAGCAGTTTAAGTAAGAAATAAAAGAAGGCAGAAACTATGCACGCACTTCAATTTAAGATTCTTCTATCAACTAACCCATGTTGTCATTAGCATTACATTATATTAATCAGTTAATTATCCGATGTTAATATTTATGTAGTGATTTTTTTTTCTGTGTTTGCCTAAGAGAAGTTAAAGAACTGCAAAGCATTCAAATGACAATTTTTAAAGCCTATGTTGGAATTAATGAGTGTTTAGCTAAACAGAATTAGCTTTTGTGGACATCAGGTCTCTGAGATCATTTTGAAAGAGTAGGAGGAAAGTGATAAGACTTAATGTTATGGCTGTGATTATGCTTTTGTTTTTCCTTTCCTTCTTTCACTACAAAACAAAATGAACTATTACACAGACAGGTGAAAAGTATACTCACATATTTAAAAGATGTTATAGCTGTTTTCCTATTTCTTTTTGAACTTGACCCTTTTTTCAGTATACCTCTTATTGACTTTAAAAAGAGTATTATGAATAATAATTACCAGACAATGTTAAAAGAAAAACTCCTTGAAACCATGAGCAAAACAGTTTCACTTTAATGTATCTGCATGTATCCAAATTTTACTCCTATATCAAGATCCATCTATTGAGATAAACCAACTGAGACTTCCCCAAACCCCTCCTCTTGGAATAAACTCTCACCTGTTAACTTTAATAATATTTTAACTGTAAATCTCATGTTTTTCATTCATCTGGCTAATATTCAGTTTCTGCTTATTATGGACTGGCACTCCTCTAGGTTTCAGCTGTTATCAGCAAACAAAACAAAGATCCCTGCCTTATGGAGCTGAGATTCTAATAAGGAGCAGACAACAAATAACAGATATTGTAACAAGTCATCACCTAGGGTTGGAAGGTGATCGATTCTGCAGTAAGATAAAATGTAAAGCAGAGGACCAAAGTGCAGGGGGGGGAGTCCCAATTTTTAGTACAGTGATTAAAGTAGGACTTCTCAAGAAAGTGAAATCTTAACAAAGACCTTAGGGTTTGAAGAAGGGGAGGGAGTTAGCAATGTGGATCTGTGGGTAAGAGCTTTCCAGGCAGCAGTAGAAGCCAATGGAAAGAGCCGGAAGAAACACTGGGGGCATTTTTGAAGACCAGCAAAGAGACCAGAGTGGCTTGAGTGCTGTGAGTGGGGGAAAGAACAGTAGGAGTTGGGGGTCAGAGGCTCATGGGGTGGGGGTAAAGGACAGATTACGGCAGTAAAATGGAGGCTATTACAGAGTTTTGAGCTGAGGAGTGACATGACCTGACATTCAGTTCAAAAGGACCCTCTGGCTGTTATATTGAGACTATTGGGATGCACTGGGGTCGGGGAAGAAATAAGAGTAGGAAAACGAATTAGCAGACCCTGGCTAACAAGAGGTGGTATTAACTTAGACTCGATGAGAACAGTGGAGCTGGCTGGAGAAGTGGCTGGAGCTTTTAACACTGCATTTTTAAACTGAGCCATATACATGAGCATGTCTCATCATCACTTCTAGGCTATTCACTCCTTGAAACCAAGACTTGGGTTCATGCTTACATGTCCAACAAGGGGTGCTCAGTCATACGGCTAAATGAATGAATGGTCACCAGACAAAAACTCTAACTTATCTACCTCTGTGGCAAACACCCTGAATTTTAAGACATATTTATGAATGGATAATAGCACCACCAACAGCATCGATTTTGAATTAAAAGCAGAAAAAATTTGCACACTGTGTAACTGTTGGCAAATAATATAAAAGGAAAGATGTGTTCCTTTTAGGGAGACACATGAGTTTTAAGGGAAACACATGAGTTTCCCTTAACTGCTTACAAGTTTCTAGAAGAACTCTACCGCTTCTGCATTTTCTCTGCTTTCTCCTTAAGGTAAAATAGTAGCCAATGGAGAGAAACTTCCAGAAAATACAGATTTACAGTAGATTTTATCATGGAAATATTTATCATCATAAAAGCCAGTCAAATGACATTCTATAATACTAACCCTTAGTGTAGTTAACACTGCAGAGAAGAAATCTATCTCTGTCTTCAAACCCCATTATATATAATAAAAAAAAAGAAAACAAAAGATTGCATATAAAATAAATAACTTCTCCAATACATATATATTTGACATTACAATAGCCAACTAATGCAATCATTTGGCATTAAATCAAATTTCTGAAACTTCAATGTAGCAAGTGGGAAATTCCTACAGAAAAAAGGTTGCACAATGATGTCCATTCATTTGGCTTCAGAATCGAAGCCAAAGAATTTCTCTTTTTCAGTAAAGTAGTCCAGGTTTTTGAAATGCAACATCTAATTTGGGTACAGAGTTCAAGAAAAGATGCTACATATTGTGGAAGTAATTTGCTACATGTACATATGAAAAATCAGGAAGGGAATGGATTTCTCTCTCTCTCTTTAAAAATATGATGTCAGAGTGTGGGTTCTAGGCTGCTACAATTCCTAATTGAGTCAGAAATCTGGAGGACTTCATCTCTATCTAAGATATGTCCCTATTTCCACTTTTTTTAGTAACCATGGAGAAGACTGAGTTCAACTTATGATAAATCTAGTTGGAAAATATCAGCCTGAATTATAGATTAATGCTTTGAGACAGTGGTTCATCCATCTAATCATTTCACAAATATTTATTGAGCACTTAATATTGGGACACCCTGACAAAAATAAGGGAGCTAGGGAACCCTTAGCATTATGACAGAGAAAGCAAAAGGAACGGGAATTTTTAGTACAGATCAGGCATAATCTTGAGCTGATTTTTAGAACCATGCCCCAATAACAGTGCCAACGATGGAGTGACAGAAGTAGGCAGGAGGATCATTTCATAGGCTTAACAGGAAAAAGTTAGGAAATAATGAGAGACCGACTATAGAAAATGATGGTGGGCACGGAAATAAGCAGCAAGTTCAAAATATATTTAGCAAATAGGCCATTGTGGTCTTGATGGAACAGACAGAATGAAGGAAGGTGAGGGGCTTAGGACAACTGCTGGCTCTTCAGGTGAGAGAATGGTCGGATGGTGGGCTGTGCTCTAAGGTTAGGAATGCAGATGTAAAAACAAATAGCAGAGAGAATTCTTTTTAAAAATCAAAAACTCTGGCATGATACATATTTGAGATTATGACTGAATTTATAAATATAAATCTGTGGTCTAAAGACAGCCTACCCAATGAGCTTATCCAAAGTCACAAATAGTAAAGAGATCACTAAAGAATACTTACAAAAACTTCCTTCCTTTTCTCTGGTCTCCTGATGCAAAGTATTGATAAGATAGAGACTAGTAGACAATACTGCACTTGTGCTGAGTTGCTCAGTCATGTCGCCTCTTTGTGACCCCGTGGACTGTAACCCACCAGGCTCCTCTGTCCATGGAACTTTCTAGGCAAGAATACAGGAGTGGGCTGCCATTTCCTTCCCAAGTAGACAGTATTAGATTTTAGATATTTGAGTCTGGTGACTATTTACCAAATTTGGACCTTCTATTATACAATTGGGGCTTCCCTAGTGGCTCAGCTGTAAAGAAACCGTCCGCCGTGCAGGAGTTCAATCGCTGGGTCAGGAAGATCCCCTTGAGAAGAAAATGGCAACCCACTCCAGTATTCTTGCCTGGAAAGTCCCATAGACAAAGGAACCTGGAAGGCTACAGTCCATGGGGTCACACAAGAGTCAGACACAATTTGGTGACTAAACAACAAATTATGCTATTGGAAGCATGGCTTCTTGAAAATTTTTCTTCTATTTCCCACAAAAAATCTTAGAATATGATATTTTAGGGAACACTGATATAGAATGGACAGCAAAGTAAAACAATTTTCTAAATATTTGACTTTCCTTACAGATTAATAATGGTGACTTTTTCATCTGGGATTCTAATTTCTAACTAACTCACTCATTAAAATTCACTCAATACCCCGTGAAATTTCATTTTTCAAGGACTTCTGTACCATAAAAAGAAGATGAAAAATCTCTGATCATTTGTCATTTTTGTGTTAGTATTCAGTACCTCCCCGCCACCCCCGACCCTTCTTTTTTTTTGCTTCCAAATCTGCACTAAGAACATTGACAATGCCCAAGAAATGAATCCCTCTGCAAGCAGGCCATTCTGAGTTACAAATCTGATGTATCACTGTGCACAGCTCCCATTAAATAATTTCTACAGTTTCAATAATTAAAAAAACTCTTGAATAATACACCTCAAGACAGTCTTGAGAAAATTTATATTTTTATCTTTCTACATTCATAAATAATGGTAGACTACACAAGTAAGATCCACCAATAGAATGCTTCCATTCCAAACTGACAGATTTTTATTAACCTATTATAAAATGAAGAAGTCCTATATGCCCAATAATTTTAAAAACATCTAAATCAATGCTTTTCAAATTGCAGGTTGTGACCCCTTTGTGGATCATGAAATCAACTTGGTGAGTCACAACTGGCATTTTTACAAGACAGAATATATGGAGTAGAGTATATCAGAATGCATTACATTTTATAAGGGCATATGTGGTTTTGTGAAAGTTGTGCACATATGTACGTACTAGATCCTCATATAAGTTATTTCGTACCAAGAGTTGCATTCAAAGAAATGGTTTAAATACCTTGTCCATGGATGTTGAGAAATGCCAGGGGTTTGTAGCTCAAATATGAAGTGAAATAAATTTTATTAAAAGGGAAGATTTATTTTTGTACAACACTCCTCTGAGAAGCACTCACCAACTTCAAGCTGTCAAGTATCTTACAGAATTAATACCTAACAAATAGCATCAAAGGTTTCTTCCATACTATGTTTTGTTACTGGGAATAATTGGCCTAATATCATTAAATAACAAATTTTCACTTGCATGGTTTAGTCTTTCTATTTAATTAAGGACAGAAGTCTCATTCAGTTGCATTGATCTTATACTTTAGAATAAACTCAGAGCTTGAAACATAAAATGTACCATATGAGTTTTTAATGCAGGAGGACCCTTAAAAGATAAGAAAGCAATTGTAATCCTCGTGAAAAGCATACAAATGCCTATGTTATCATTATTACAACCTATGCACATACACTCAAATGTTATTAATATGTACAAACTATGGGATATTCTACTGCACTTAAAAAATGAACACAAATACAATTCTAATAATTATGCTTCACTGTAATTTTATGAGAACCCTAAGAAATAGAAAAGTTTGAAACAATGTTTTATTTATACTACCAAAAATAAGTTTTATCCATGGAGATGGTGAAAAACTTAGCTTAGTATCACACCACCCAGTTATTCCTTGCTAATAATTCCTTAATTTAAGGAATTTGTTTGCAATTCCTTAATTGCAAACAAGTTTTAGATCAGTTGTTTTCAATAAAGTATCAGTCATGAGTTTTACCTTGAGATAGTTTAAACTTGAAATAGTCCTCTTTTGAGAGAGCTATAGTAAATATGAAGTTCATATTTTATTTCATTCATATCATTCCATTCCTT
Organism: Bison bison bison; assembly: GCF_000754665.1. Classification (NCBI taxonomy): domain Eukaryota; kingdom Metazoa; phylum Chordata; class Mammalia; order Artiodactyla; family Bovidae; genus Bison; species Bison bison. Next base: position 2,082,887 of record NW_011495046.1, on the reverse strand, counting down.
AGGTTCTTTATGGTTTTTTAAAAATCCATAATATAATTCTATGAGAGTTAACATAATAGACTGTAACAGCTGTTATGGTCTATTGTGTAAATAAGTAATTACAGAATTTACAGACTATCATGTAAATATGTAATTATGGACTTTTTAAAATGTGCATTATTTACTCGATAGTCTATCGTTTACATATGTAATTATGGACTTTAAAACATGTATTATTTACTCAGTCTGTAACAGCTCCTTGGGACAGAGTCGTTCTGGCCTATTGGGTAAACATGTAATTACAGAAATTTTTTAAATATGTATTATTTATCTGATAGTGCTGCTACAGATTATCACATCCATATGTAATCACAGATCTTTAAAAAACGGTTATCGTTACTTTGTATAATGCTTTTTGCAAGTCAACTCAGAGACTTGCAATTCATGGATCAGATGTCTAAAACTATGCAGTGATTCCATCATATAGAATATTTGCAAGAAATAGTGGTTTTCTACAAGTCACATAAGTAAATTTTCAAGTTTCCCCCCAAAATTTAAAGAACTGATCTCAAAAGAATAAACTGTTTTGATAGTTAAGGTTATAATACTCTAGTTAAAGATTCTATATTTCATTTTTTCACAGTTATCTACACTACCATAATTCTTTTAAGAAGCCAAAATCTCTTATCATATTTCGCTTCTTTCAGATAGGGTCTGGAATGCATTTCACCTGTTGTCTTCTTTCATATTCAATTATGAACATTTTAGGATAACAATTTAAACCACTTGCCAATTTCTGTGGTGTAAATATTCCCATCAAGACTGATTTCAAGATACCAAAGGGATGTCACTTAACTCAGAGTGCCACTTAACAGCCAAACCAGAACTGTGGGTCGTAGTCTATTTCAGCACACCACTACTTCTTAGGCCATTTCAAATTTCAACTATTGATTTGGGTACCCAAGTCTTACTTTCCATAAACTCTGAGGGAGTCAGAAACAAAAGCCCAAGTGCCAAGGTTACCTCAGGTAACCTTTAAAACTTGTTTCTTCAGTGTTTTGAGCAGTAAGTACTCTGAGGTTGAGGGGTCAAGGAAGCATTGTTCAGTGTATTGGAGAGAAGTCTTGGACTCAGTACAATTGAGGTGTACCTATGAAAATGGCTTGGCAAGAATGTTATAGAAGTAATTTAAGTATCAGATGGTGGTTAGGCTGGAAAACTTTAAGATCTCTTCTAATCCTATGAAATTATGATTTTATAACTTAATAAGTAAATGAGATAAATGTTAAGTATATCACATTTCAAGATCACCCATAGTTCCACAGTTGTATATTAATAAATTTAATTGCCATTTTTAACTGAGTCATAAATAGTAAGCTCAGCTAGGCAACTCTTGGAGGATAGACCTTTAAGCAAGATGCCATATAAATGAACTTCAGACACTGCTGATACAAAAACTAAGAATGTTAAACTAAGGAATTGCCTTTTATTTTAACAAAAAACTTAAACCTTGCTATGCTTCCCACATAGCTCAGTTGGTAAAGAATCCACCTGCAATGCAGGAGACCCCAGTTCAATTCCTGGGTCAGGAAGATCCGCTGGAGAAGGGATAGGCTACCCACTTCAGTGGGCTTCCCTTGTGGCTCAGCTGGTAAAGAATCCACCTGCAATGTGGGAGACCTGGGTTCAAACTCTGGGTTGGAAAGATCCCCTGGAGAAGGGAAAGGCTACCCACTCCAGTATTCTGGCCTGGAGAATTCCATGGACTGTATAGTCCATGGGGTCGCAAAGAGTCTCACAGGACAAGTAACTTTCACTCACTCAGTGTCAGTATTTCAGTATTTTTTTTATGAACTGAAATTCAGAAACTGAAATGTTAAAATACTTCCTTGTTTATTCCAGTTTTTAAAACTCTGACTGAAAATTCATATAAAATCATACAGATGGATAGTATAACCAGTGGCTATTAATTATTTCAAATATTCCTAATTTCAAATTTAGGGGAGTCTACACTGATCTCCTTATAGAGTACAGACAAGGGATCAGTGCACGTATATATGATTAATTCTCTATAGGGCAGTATTAAATACATTATACTGTTTTGCGAATATAATAGATTGCTAGAACAAAAGAACTTTCAGGGAATTTCCATCCAAAGGAAATGAGATAGTATATACATTTGGCTAAGATGCTTATTTCGTTTCATTCACCACTCAAAACATCCTGTGGAAGACATGACTTTCCATACATACTCTATTTTAGTTGTGTGTAGCTTAATCAAGACCTGCCACCATGGGTTGCATACCTTCAGGGAGAGATCGTGTTGCCCAACGTTTAAATTCCCATGTAGAGCAAAATACAAAATATACATTGCATTAGAGTATCACATGGCCAACAACCGACTAGAGAGCACGCCAGGAAGGGGGCAGGTGCTGTCTGCCAGAGGCTGCAATTTAATATCGTGCTATAAAAGCAATAGGAGGCTCCCGTTCATCTGAAACCTAGAACCTATAATAAAAACAGTGAACAATTCAAAACTGGCATGTTACTCCTACTGGCTGTTTATGTGCTAGGATCTTTCATCATGCCAAAGTTGCAAACTGTGTCGAGTCCTCTGAAACAGCTGGGCTCTTCTTACTAGTAAGGTGGACTTCGGAGTAGTGAGGGATTTACTGTATATGAAAGTCTGTTTTCTTTAAGGAAATGGGGATAATATATGTCCTAATGGTTTTTTGAGGAACTCGCTTGCTTGGGGTTTATTAAAAGGCTGAACTACATGATTTTAGATAAAGACGTCAACAGTTAACAACCTGAGGCACAGAAATGGGAAAGGTAAGCCAGAATTTATAAATGTTCATTTCATCCAGGTGCACCGTACATTAAACAATAAATGCATCCCAGAAGTGAAATGAAAATAACATACTTATAAATTGAATCATATTTTAAATTAACTAGGGATATGGTTATGGTTTGGAAAAGGGTATGGCAACCCACTCCAGTATTCTGCCCTGGAGAATCCCATGGACAGAGGAGCTTGGCAGGCTGCTCCATAGGGTCACAAAGAGTCAGACACAACTGAAGCGACTTAGCACACAAGCACACACACGGTTGTGGTTATTTAAAGGTAGCTTCAGCTGGGTTTTGCTAATGTGGATGGTCAATTTCCAATCTGTCAATTTCCGATATATGAATTTTCCCATGTTAAATTTTACAGCAGACTGTGTGTGTGTGTATATGTGTGTATATGTACAATACTTGCAACTATATGCCCTTTCAGATATTCTAAAAGTCATACATTTATGATCAAAATACAGTAAAGGAAAGACAGGAAAATAAATGTCTAGCTTGATCCATATGGATCTTCTGGGTTTAAACAAACATATGAAATATTTGCTTGAACAAGATTGTGTTAGAAAATGAAAAACAAAGGTTTTCACAATTGCAGTTAGTTATCTGTGAAGTGGGAGTGCCAAGCAGTAAAACTCCGTGTCCACTTGGCTGCAACAATTAATATGGAGCTATCTTCAAGGTGGGATTATGGGCAATGGAGCCTCTAGGGAAGGCTGTTTTGCCCATGCGTTAAATCCTCATTTTGTGTGAACTTAATGAAAAGATTGCAATATGTTCTGTCAATGGTTCCTAGAGCATGGAGATGTCTCTTTCTTTTTCCCCTGAGTAAACGTTAGTCAGATTTGTGCTGAATTTTATGGAAGAAAATGTAAAGAAAGTGTGTGCTTTTTACTTTGTTTAAAAGTCCCGAAGATAGACTTGAAATCATGGAGGGAAATGCAGCTGGTCCAGGGATATAGCATTGACTGGATACACAATCAGTACATTTGGAAACTTTGCTGTGTTTGGGGAAAACTTCTAACATTGTACAATATCAAGGAGAAAAGAGTTGAGTTTTTCTATAGCATTTTAAATTAGGCAATTGCTATTTTCAATAGAAGCTCATTGGTCTGCTCTAAAAAAGTTTTTTTTTTTTTTATTATTCTAACTAATTTGAATTCACAAATATGACATGCTCCAGTCAGAATAAAGACTGGTTATGCACAGAAATGTTCGGATGCTGTAATACAGTCAAGTGTATGCTGATCTCATTTTGATCAAAGACTATTTAGGATAGCAAAGAAATGCACAATACTAAGTAACAAAAAGCCCAGAGTAGAACTGAAAGGAACAGAAACCAACAGGCCCCTCACAGTCGGTATATGTGCTAGTAGGTACCCAGCCAGGTTTCAGGCTCCCCTAGCAAACCCTCCATACTCTAGGTACATCAATAAGGAGGGCCTCTTGGAGCTGAACTGATACTCGGACATCTCTTTGAAGCCAAGGGTCACCCAGAGATATCCACATGGTCAGGTTCTGCCCTTCACACAGCTTCAATCCAAGGCTTATATAGAAAAAACTTGTTTTCCTATAGGGTTGCTGAAAAGCACATCACCTTGGAATTTCTGAGACTGTAAAATATTCAGGATCCCAGCAACAACTCACAGAGGCTCGTCATAATTTAGCACCAGTGACTCAACTACTTAATCCCTGAACTCTGTCCTTACCTGGAACCCAGGCCTCAGAAATTTTGGAATCTAAGCAGGACTTGATTCAACAGGCCAGCGTTTGTTTTTAACAGCATAAAGTTATTTGGATGAAAGGGGATCATAGAGACAATTTAGTCAGATCCCTTCACTTTAAAGAAAACTAAGACCCCCCAAAATTGGCATCATTTGACACAGCTGGTTAGTGGCCCAGCCACAAGCGGACTGTCATTCCAAGGGAAAGGAACTACCATTTGTAAAGCTAAGTGTAAGGTAACACATGTTATCTTATTTAATCCTCACAGATTCCTAAGAGGTACTCTTCTTTATCATCCCCTTTCATAGAGTAAAGTAAGTGAGAATTAGAACAGTGACTAACTTGCCCCAAATCATATACTTTCAGGGTAATTTGCTACAGATCCATTCACCAAATGGCCAGTTTACCAAATGATGAATTGAAGAATGGCCAATTAGCTGAATTTATCAAAAGCTTGTTGCTTTAAACTATTGCTTTTATAGCAATTAATATTATCCATAGTCAGTAAAGCTTTCAAGATTATTTTTAAAGTTGAATATTTTAATTTTGTTGTCATGGCAACATTTTTTAGGAACTTGAATTCACTCCATATTGGTGACTGCTGCTGCTAAGTCGCTTCAGTCGTGTCCGACTCTGTGTGACCCCATAGATGGCAGTCCATCAGGCTCCCCCGTCCCTGGGATTGTCCAGGCAACAACACTGGAGTGGGTTGCCATTTCCTTCTCTAATGCATAAAAGTGAAAAGTGAAAGTGAAGTCGCTCAGTCATGTCCGACTCTTAGCGACCCCATTGACTGCAGCCCACCAGGCTCCTCCGTCCATGGGATTTTCCAGGCTAGTATATGCCAAATTTGAGGTCCTAATCACATGGTCTGTTATAAAACCCCTTCTGGGTCTTCCTAGTTCTTTTCTTCTGCTTATAATAAATGGTATAGACTTTCATCTCAAATATTCCTGCAAACTGACAAAGAGACAGAAGGCATAACCTTTCTGAATTTTATAAGGTTTTTAGCAAATTGAGTTGCACAGGATAGTTTAACGGCACTAAGTTATATCTTAAAATTTTAGTTTAGTATTTAGTCTTAATTTTAAGTTTTTAAAATTTTATTTTGCCTTAGCCATAAGCCCTGTAGCTATGCAGCACATTCACAGGTCCGTATCAGCTGTCATTTCCTGTATGTTTCACATTTCAGATACTTTTTAAATGTTTGGGATATTAAGCCATCTATTTCATTTGCTTTATCAATCTATGAGCCAAAAAAGTAGAAAAGGGAGTGGGCCAGATTAAAAATGACAGAAACTTACCTTGTCCTCCTGATTTATCAAAGGTCTTGAAGACAAGCACAACAGTGTGACTTGAAATACAGTCATTATAATTCCAAAAGTCTGAGATCAACACTCAGGAAACCAGAAGCCCACACTGAATTTTAGTCAGTGCCTATCAACTAGTTAACATAAAACTGCTGCAGCAAAAATGAAATCTAAGAAGAGTTTAACACTAAAACTAAAATATCCCCAGAGTTGCTGCAATCACCTTATACAACAGGATTTGCCATAAACTTCAGGAAAGCTTAATAGAAGGAAAGCTTTGTTGAATTAGTGATGTGGCAAACTGATCATTTCATGAATTGCTCAATAGGGAAAGTGGATTTTGGTGAACTGACTTTCAGAGAGGTTATTTTTGGAGAAATAACAACTCAAGGAATAGGTGCTTTAAAAAGTTATTTTTTTGGTTAATTGACCTGCTTCTGATCACCAGAATATAAGCCATGGAAACCTTTCAGCTGATTTCAAGACTCAAATTCTAGCCTCTTTACATACTCTTTCCAATTAACCACATAACCATTGGCGAAAAAGTAGAAAGATTTTTGAAGTTCTCAAAACCCAGAGAAGAGAAATGTGGACTGAAAGTTTTAGATCACTGAAGAAGTTCCCTTTTAAAATGTATTAAAATAAGTATAGTGAATAAAATCTCATACTTGAGTTCAATGCAAATCATGTACAATTCGTTCCAACAGAAGAGTGAGATCCAGTGATTTTGACTAGTGAGAAAGAGCTCCCCTTGATACCAAGAACTTTAATTTGAGCAAGACTTGAACATTTATATTCATATCATGTGGATCTGTCTGGCCAAAGTTAATTTGAGCATGTCACTTTATTCCCTGCACAGAATATCTAAAGCTTTAAGGCATATTCAGGGAGGCTTTTTTTTTCTTGAAACACAAACACTTACGCAATGCTCTCATTAACTGGAACTTTCGCATCTCCACTGAAGTGAAAACAGGACCTAAAGCTCTGTCCTACCTAGTGTATGTCAAATAACACAGATTAGAGAGGGTGCATTTGACAAAGGCATTTTACTCAGGCATTTGAAGGAAAGAGTTAGACGAGTCACAAACCTGCATAGCCATGAAATAAAAATAACTGCAGTGATGTTTAAAAGATATCCTAAAATGAAAAAATTTTAAATATTCAATAAAGGCAAAATTTTGCCTATTAGTCATCCGACTTTATCCCAGTTTGTCACCACCACTGAAAAGCTGTGTCTCTGCAACTTTAAAGCTAAAACCATTCCCAAGTCATCTGGAGCCACAAATGGACTTAGGAGCATGCTCTACAGTATAAGTGAGAAACAATTATTTGCTAGCATACTCAGGTTGGAATAGTCTAGCCAATTCTGCCCACAGAAATATAATGTGAGTCATATATCTGTATCAGTTGAAAATTTCTAGGAGATACATTTTTAAAAGTGAAAAGCAGGTGAAATTATTTTAAAATTACATTTTCTTTAACCCCAAGTGTATCCAAAATATTAGCATTTCAACATGTGATCAATACAAAATATTATTGAGATTTCACAATTTTTTGGTAATAAATCTTCAAAACTGGTGTCTATTTTATTCTTACCACACTCAATTTAGACTAACCACATTTCAAGCACTCCATGGCCACATGTGGCTGGAAGTTACTGTATCAGATGGCACAGGTCTTATTCGAACCACAGTCAAAGATTTCTAACCTACAGTCTTATTTGAAAAGGGAAGATATTTGAAGGTATTGAAATTGGGTGATTCTGTCTGGATTGGACCGGCCAACAATTTATCGCCAATTTTGAACATTAGACATTTTGAGAATACAGACCAAAAGAACACCATTACAAGAGCTCCTTTGCCAACAAAGGTCCATCTAGTCAAAGCTATGGTTTTCCCAATAGTCATATATGAATGTGAAAGTTGCACTATACAGAAAGCTGAGTGCTGAAGAATTGATGCCTTTGAACTGTGGTGTTGGAAAAGACTCTTAAGAGTCCCTTGGACTGCAAGGAGATACAACCAGTCAATCCTAAAGGAAATCAGTCCTGAATATTCATTGGAAGGACTGATGCTGAAGCTGAAACTCCAATCCTTTGGCCACCTTCTCTGCACCCCACCTCCAGTATCTACTACAGTTCCCTCCATTGGATCATCAAGAGCAGCTGTTATTTTTTAGAAAAAAAAATATACATTTTTTAAAATTTATTTATTGGCTTCACTGGGTCTTCATTGTGGCATGCAAACTCTTAGCTGCCGCATGTAGGATCCAGTTTCCTGACCAGGGATCAAACCCGGGCCCCTTGCATTGAGAGTACAGAGTCTTAGCCACTGGACCACCAGGGAAGTCCCAAGAACAGCCATTCTTAAATGTAGTTTTCCCTTTATTTTGACACACAAGGTAAAAGTGCCTCTATTCTGAGCCTTTGAGTGGGGGTGCTCCATCTCCTTGTAATGCCCTTTGAATAGTGCTCCCTACATCCCTACACCTCCATACCTGGCTGACCCCTGCCTACTGTCCAGAGTCAACTTTGCTTTCATTTACTCTTAAAACCTCTAGGCCACCCCAAAGACCATCCAAGACTACCCCCAAAACCCAGACCCAATGTTCTTTCTCCCTGTTCCCATCGCAAACACTGAGGGCTCTCATGCCATAGTATTTCCATTGTGGCCCTTTCCCTCAGTATCATCACATCTGTTGATTGTCCCTATCGTGTCCTCAACTAGACAGTGAGCTCCTAAAAAGTATCTCATCCACCTTTGCATTTGCAGTGCCTAAAACATAGCAGGTACTCAATAAACGCTCATAAAGATGAAATGCTAAACAGTATAGAGAAAGTATAAAGTTCATGTATTCAAATAATAAATTATTTAATAAAAGTGTATGTCTAACATATTTTATAGCAAAAAGGAAGCCAAAATTTAACAAATAGTTATCTTCCAAGTTCCAGGTATTGTGCTAGATGTTGAAGTTACAGAGGTAAATGAAACTCCAGACTCTCAGAGGTGGCAGGTAAGCAGTGGTTAAGATGAGTGTTTCTCACAGGAATGTGAGTACCAACCACCAGGGGAAGTTGTTTTAAAACAAGCAGACTCTGATTGAGGAGGTCGGGGTAGGGCTTGAGATTTTGCATTTCTAACAAATTCTGCTGGATTCCACTTTAAGTAGGGAAGGACTATGGCCTAGAAGAGAGCAGAGCTGAAGCTCAGCTCTGATTTTGCTGTATGGGAAGGAGTCATTCCTCTTAATACTGCCATCTGTCTGCTCAATTAGTAAACTGCTTGAGAAAGGACAGTAGATGATTTCTAGGTTATCTAAAAACTCTGTAGTCCACAAGATTTTTTTTTTGTCAGCCTGCAGAAGTAGACAGGGACTAGAGCAGTGACTCAGTTGTCTGCTCCTTAGGATCAGATCAGACGCTCAGTCGTGTCCGACTCTTTGCCACCCCATGAAACGCAGCACGCCAGGCCTCCTTGTCCATCACCAACTCCCAGAGTTCACTCAGACTCATGTCCATCGAGTCAGTGATGCCATCCAGCCATCTCATCCTCTGTAGTCCCCTTCTCCTCCTGCCCCCAAGCCCTCCCAGCATAAGGGTCTTTTCCAATGAGTCAACTCTTCGCATGAGGTGGCCAAAGTACTGGAGTTTCAGCTTCCGCATCATTCCTTCCAAATAAATCCCAGGGCTGATCTCCTTTAGGATGGACTGGTTGGATCTCCTTGCAGTCCAAGGGACTCTCAAGAGTCTTCTCCAACACCACAGTTCAAAAGCATCAATTCTTCGGCGCTCAGCCTTCTTCACAGTCCAACTCTCACATCCATACATGACCACAGGAAAAACCATAGCCTTGACTAGACAGACCTTTGTTGGCAAAGTAATGCCTCTGCTTTTGAATGTGCTATCTAGGTTGGTCATAACTTTCCTTCCAAGGAGTAAGCCTCTTTTAATTTCATGGCTGCAGTCACCATCTGCAGTGATTTTGGAGCCCAGAAAAATAAAGTCTGACACTGTTTCCACTGTTTCCCCATCTATTTCC
>NW_011495046.1:2072537-2072889 GCF_000754665.1 Bison bison bison | reverse complement strand
CTTCCAAATAAATCCCAGGGCTGATCTCCTTTAGGATGGACTGGTTGGATCTCCTTGCAGTCCAAGGGACTCTCAAGAGTCTTCTCCAACACCACAGTTCAAAAGCATCAATTCTTCGGCGCTCAGCCTTCTTCACAGTCCAACTCTCACATCCATACATGACCACAGGAAAAACCATAGCCTTGACTAGACAGACCTTTGTTGGCAAAGTAATGCCTCTGCTTTTGAATGTGCTATCTAGGTTGGTCATAACTTTCCTTCCAAGGAGTAAGCCTCTTTTAATTTCATGGCTGCAGTCACCATCTGCAGTGATTTTGGAGCCCAGAAAAATAAAGTCTGACACTGTTTCCAC
>NW_011495046.1:2063221-2072421 GCF_000754665.1 Bison bison bison | reverse complement strand
AAGCAGAAATAGATGTTTTTCTGGAACTCTCTTGCTTTTTCCATGATACAGTGGATGTTGGCAATTTGATCTCTGGTTCCTCTGCCTTTTGTAAAACCAGCTTGAACATCAGGAAGTTCACGGTTCACATACTGCTGAAGCCTGGCTTGGAGAATTTTGAGCATTACTTTACTAGCATGTGAGATGAGTGCAATTGTGCAGTAGTTTGAGCATTCTTTGGCATTGCCTTTCTTTGGGATTGGAATGAAAACTGACCTTTTCCAGTCCTGTGGCCACTGCTGAGTTTTCCAAATTTGCTGGCATATTGAGTGCAGCACTTTCACAGCATCATCTTTCAGGATTTGGAATAGCTCAACTGGAATTCTATCACCTCCACTAGCTTTGTTTGTAGTGATGCTTTCTAAGGCCCACTTGACTTCACATTCCAGGATGTCTGGCTCTAGGTCAGTGATCACACCATCATGATTATCTGGGTCATGAAGATCTTTTTTGTACATTTCTTCTGTGTATTCTTGCCATCTCTTCTTAATATCTTCTGCTTCTGTTAGGTCCATACCATTTCTGTCCTTTATCGAGCTCATCTTTGCATGAAATGTTCCTTTGGTATCTCTGATTTTCTTGAAGAGATCCCTAGTCTTTCCCATTCTGTTGTTTTCCTCTATTTCTTAGCATTGATCGCTAAAGAAGGCTTTCTTATCTCTTCTTGCTATTCCTTGGAACTCTGCACCTGGAGCTAATGTCAGAACGCTGATACCCAAAGCACAGCCCAAAACTATTACCTCAAAATTGCTGCAGGCAGGGCCCAGGCATTTGTATTTTTCATCTCCTAGGACTGAGAACTCCTAAAGGATGATACTTGTGGTATGTGTTGCCTATCAGCTCAACTGATTGGTGTTAATGAGGTCTGAGACAAGCAAAGGATGGGCCCCTGCCAGAAGCATTTATTCTCTTCTGTTGGCAGTACTATGATGCCATTCTTGGTCCAAAAGGCCAGATGAAAGTCACTGTGAAATACAATTTCCAACATTGAAACAGCAGCACAAAACATGAGCCCTGTTATGTATAACTGTGTACAGAAGAAAACTCTGCTGATATCTTAAGGAATCCTCACACCCAGCTTTTTGCAGTCACCCCCTTGACTTAAAAGATCAAATGAAAACAGGGATTTTTTTTTTCCCAATGAAAAATAGAAGAACCAACATCCAAGAAACCACTGGACATTTTGCTTTGCAGATGCAGTCATATCCTAAGTCCTTTTTCATTTAGTTTCTAAGTTTGAAAAATTTTAATTGAAAAGCCCAAACACTTCTTAACTGTACTTCAGTTTTCAAAAAGGAAAAGATGCTTTGTAATCTTCACCCTGTCTTTTTGGGCTAGGTTAAGAAGAGAGGGAAACATTTCAAACTTCTAGTCTGTACTTTTAACGTATCCTAGTTTCAAACCTTTCAGTGACTTTACTTTTTTTTTTAAATTTGCTTGCTTGAAGTAAGAAAGAATTAGGTCCTTTTATCATTCAACTCAAGTCATGAATTTTTTGCAGCACAGCAGCGGCTTTTGTCACTAAAATACTGACCTTTTTTCCCCAGTTCACTTTTGTCAAAATGTGTCCCTCATACTTCAAAAAAAAATTATTTATGTTTAACAAATGTCAACAAATAGCTAAAGAGTACATACAATAACCCAAACATTTTAGGATTTGAGAGGCAAAAATATACGATGTCTTGTTATTTTTAAAGGCCCAAGAACCTGCCTGAGAAGATCAGACTTACATTCTATGAAAAGATAGCTAAAATTATGAACAAAAATAATAAAAGCTAAAACAATAGCTTTAAAGAGTTCAGAGAAGAGATTCCTCACTTCCAGCTGGGACAGGCTAATAGTAGGCTTAGGATGCTGCCGCTGCTGCTGCTGCTGCCGCCGCCACTGTTAAGTAGCTTCAGTTGTGTCCGACTCTGTGCGACCCCATAGAAGGCACCCCACCAGGCTCCCCCATCCCTGGGATTCTCCAGTCAAGAACAGTGGAGTAGGTTGCTATTTCCTTCTCCAATGCATGAAAGTGAAAAGTGAAAGTGAAGTTGCTCAGTCTTGTCCGACTCTTATCGACCCCATGGACTGCAGCCCACCAGGCTCCTCCATCCATGGGATTTTCCAGGCAAAGGTACTGGAGTGGGGTGCCATTACCTTCTCCTTGAAGGATGGGCTGGGATTAGATCATTAGTCCAGAACAGAAACGCTATGACCAAGAACATAAAGAAAGGAAAGTAGAAGATGGGCCCTCCAATAGTAGTAAGACAAGTAAGGAAAGTAATGCAACAAGAGTGCTTGGCTTGGGTTAGGCATAAAGTTTCACATCATCCAGGTTTAGATCGCAAGGACTGAGGACATGTTGCTGTGCTCAGTTGCTTAGTCCTCTTGGACTCTTTGTGACCCAATGGACTGTAGCCCGCCAGGCTCCTCTGTCCATGGGATTTCCCAGGCAAGGATACTAGAGTGGGTTGCCATTTCCTTCTCCAGGGGATCTTCCTGACCCAGGGATCGAACTGGCATCTCCTGCATTGGCAGGCGGTTTCTTTACCACTGTGCCACCTGGGAAGCCCAAGAACTATGGACAAAGACAAAACACAGGTAAAATGGGTTAGTCCTAAATATCAACCCATTCCAGTATTCTTGCCTGGAGAATTCCATAGGCAGAGAAGTCTGGGCAGGCTACAACCCATGGAGTCACAAAGAGTCCTACACAGCTGAGTAACTAACACTTTCACTTTCACTTTCTCCTGCTCTCCAGGGATGGGGTACAGTTGATAAACATTAACTGATGTAAGTATAAGATTTGACAAAGATAAGTTAATACAGGGCCAAAATGGAAGTACTTGAAGGCTAGACAGGATTTTTCACTTCAAATTTTCCTGTAGATGACAGGAAATCGATGAAGGTTTTTGCTTACTTGCTTGTCTAAGAAACACAACAGAAGTCATGTTTGCAGCAAAACAAATTTTGAAGTCATACCCATAGCACAGATTGGGTGGTATAGAACTTGAGGTGGAAAAAAACAACCAGTAGAGTGATACAGAGAAATCAATCTGAATCATAGCAATAGAGAGGAAGAAAGAGGAAAGTGTCAGGGAAATTATGGAGGAATAATCAAAAGTAGAATTTAGGGATTGGAGAAGGAAATGGCAACCCACTCCAGTATTCTTGCCTGGAAAATCCCATGGACAGAGGAGCCTGGCGGGCTACAGTCCATGGGGTCACAAAGAGTTGGACATGACTGAGCACAACACAGAATTTAGGGATAGATTAAATCTAAGAGGTACCTTTTGGAGCCCCATACATAAACCTCTGGCAGTCACTTTACACTGAACCCTGCTTGCTCTGAGTACTTATGAATGCTTCTTCAGGTCTTCAACCTGGATGGAGAAATATATTTAGCCCACATGCAGGATAAGCCAGAAGTACCAGAGAGAATACCCTCAGAAGCCGTCTGAACCAATAAAGACAGGGATTTGAAGGCTAAAGCTGTGGATTTAGAATAATTCACTGCTCTATTAGATGATGGTGAGTTCTACACTATCCCTTAGAATTACCCTCAATGGGATTAAACTGCAATTTCCCAGTGGCAACTCGCTTAATAACACACCATTTCTTGTCTTTTTTAAATTCCTTATCTCCTTTCCCTACTCCCTGACAGCATTTCTTGGTATCACTCCCACATAAACTTGTTGTCTGGGATCCTGGCCTTGGCATCTGCTTCTGGAAGAACCTAAATTAACAGAAAGAAGAGCAGAATTGAAAATAAGGCAGAATAATCTCCCACCCGAAAAGATGTCCACATCATGATCCTCGGAATCTGTGAATGTGATACCTTCTGTGGCAAAAGAGACTTTTTGTAAAATGTCATTAAGGTTAATTAAAGGCCGTGAGACTGGGGAGATGATCCAGGTGTGCCAATCAAATCACACTGATCCTACAAAGCAGAGAACTGTGCCCAAGTGAATAGAGGGGGATGTGACCATGGAGGAATGGTCAGAAAGATACAACATTTCTGACTTTGAAGATGGAGGAAGTGGGTCACGATCCAAGGAATGTTAGTGGCCTTTAGAAGCTGGAAAAGGCCAAAGAATGGATTTTCCCCCAGAATCCTTAGTAAGGAATGCAATCCTGCTGAGACCTTGATTTTAGCCCAGTGTCACCTCTGTCAGAGTTCTGACCTACAGAACTATAAAAATGATAAATTTGTGTTACCTTAAACCATGACGTTTGTAGTAATTTTTTAATAATAGCAATAGAAAACTAATACGTTATCCTTAGGTTAGACTACAAAAACTTGAGGCAGTCATAAAAAGCAAAATGAAACAGAAGACAAGATTTTCAGGAAATGTTGGTCTAAATGCTCAGTGTTGAGTGCTCTGTGTGTGTGTCCTGATTTTGTGATATTCTTAGAGATCCACAAAGCCTCTTGTATGTACACATCATTCTTCAACTAATTATGAGCATGAGACGGGAAGGATGTGTGATATTCGTTCTGTTTTATTTTTTAGCCCGGGAGTTAATCAGTTAAATGATATGCAATACACACAGAAGATAAAATTTTCAAAGTGTATTGGTTTAGAGGTGACTATGGCAATTGTTAATAACATGCCATTGTCAAACTCACTCTTTCCAGTGCTCAGTTTCACCTGTGCTATATTTAGAAAGGTTCATTCAGAAAAGATGGCTCTGCAACAAATGCGTTGTATGAGAATATTCTTTGAATCTAAAATTTTCGTTGAGTTGTGGCAACACACATAAGGGCTTGATACAGAATTCTGACACATTAATTCAGAGCAAGCTTAAGTAACTTCCAATTGTTGGAAATACATACTCCTAGACACATGGTTTATTGGAGCATATGGTTTTTGCTTACAGACCCTACACCTTTGGTATATTATATTCTGAATGCTTTATTATATTGCAATCCTACAGTCTCATTGAGTTACTCCATCTTTATCAATTCATTTTTTTCCCTATTCTGTCCTGCAGTCTTTGCAGCCACACTCAGTCCTCAACCCTCCCCACATAACACGCACAACAGTGACACAACAGAATATTTAAAACTCTATAAGCCACTAGTGAGCTGGATTTGGCAAGAGGGTTGGGTCTGCTGCCCCTATACAAAGAGTTCTGGGGAAATACCCACACCTCTACCTAACCTTCATATGGAGCCTACCTATCTTTCCAACTCATCTTCTTCCTGCCTTCTGGCTTATATGCTAGAACTATTGGAGCCAAGTCGTAACAACGCTGGGACTTCAGCCTTGCAGGGAAGAACTGTAAACCTCTTACCCCAAGAGGTTGCTTCCACTAGCTTTTCTGACTGGCACAGAACTCTGTGATATACACACCTGGAAGCTGCTGCCTCTTTAAAACCCTGCCTTCACTTGACACAGATTCCACAGATTTGGGCTAGCCTCATTCCATGGCCTTGGCTGTTCACATGCTGTTTCCTCTAAGGTGGGCTGGAGATCCTTTCGGCTGCCCCACCTTGTTTTCCACGGCCTCTGATTCTTAGCAGCCCCTGCTGATTGCCCCTCAACTCCTGCTCCAAACACATAGCATACCTCAAAGCCACCTTAATGAAATCATTTTTTAAAACAAATTATCTGCAGATTGTCATCTAATACAGCCAAATGTTTTCCTTTTATTTGTCCCTTTCTCACAATATACCATTCATAATCAAATCAGCTCTTGCCAAACAAATTTTAAATATGTCATTTTATATGTACACATTACAAGTTTAAAGCCATTTTATACATTATAGATTCAGTTCAATCTCTTAAGTGGCAGGACAGGACAATAAATGTCACTGTGCTCTCTGGTGGACTGTGTAGTCTGGTGTTGCAAAGAAAGACCTTCTCACAGCACATCCTCTGATTCTGCAGCTATGACCCCAGATGCACATCCCTCTGGCTGGGGGTGGTGGGGGCGTGGACAAAAAATAACTTCCCCTAAATACCAAGATAATTTGTAGAAAGGCTATACGGTTACAAAAGCATTTTGCCAGAGCTTAAGGAAATGAAACAAGAACAAGTGCAAAAGACACTGAATTTCAAGTAAGAATGGGCTCAAACACTTTAAATCCAAAAATAATCTGTGTACCCTAGAGCTTGGGGACCGTCTGCCTTGGCGGACCACAATCCTGGAGCCATGTGTCCCCAGACAACTAAAACGAAGATAATTCAAGAGGATTTACCTGTGGGTACAGGCTTTTAATGCTGACAAACGTAGCTCGTTTAGAAGGCAGGTGCCTTTCACAGCTTTTATTTGCTGTGGAGTTTTTAATGTACGTAATGCTGTTTTAATTTTGTTTCTAAGATCCTATTTTCTTAGACTTGGTCCTATGAACTGAGGATTTGCCAGTCATAGTGCCTTTCAAGAACAACATCCTGAAACATTCTTTAAAATTATCTACTACAACTTTCTCACTGTCTTCTTCCTCTTTGGCCTCCAACAATCTTGCCTCTCACTTTAACCTTTCAATCAACACAACCCACCCAACATCATCAGTGATCTCTTTGCCAGATTAAGTGGCCTCTCATTCTGGCAATCAGTTCTTTGTTTCTGAACCTCTCCGGCCTTCCTGACACTCTTCTTAGCAGCAATTTTAGAAATATAAAAATGTCCTAATTCTCCTATATTTTCCTGTGGAATACTTCTTGAGTTTGATTATTTTTTTTGCCTTCATTTTAATAAAGGCTTACCAATTAATCAACTTAAAAACCTCTACTGGAAATTACTGCTCTTTCTGTGACCTAGCTGATAGAATAGACTGAGTTTTGAATAAAGTTCCATAGGAAGAAAACAATCTATACAACTCCTGATCTATTGTATGATTGGGAGTATACATTTTGCAAATATTTAAAGCAGGTTTCCCAGCATTATTGACATGTTGACTAGCAAACGGTGAGAGTAATCACTGATGACACCCATTACATCAGGATTCCAACTACCTTTGAATGTTCTACAAGTTTCAGGAAGGCCAAGAAAGAAGAAATAGGCCAGGGACTTAATAATACAGTATAAAGACTGATTTCTAACATATATTGATCACAAATGTGTGCCTCCCTGGGGCCCAAGATTCACACTTCCTGAAAGGCAACGTCTAGGCTTAGGCACTGACTACAAAGAGCTATCTATTCCTAGCCAGCAATTTACACAAACCATCATTAACATTCTAAATATCATTAAGTTTGACAGTCATTCAAATGCACACAGAAGAATAAGAGGATCAGCTATGAATGAAAAGGATGTCAATGTTAAATCCTTAATGCTTATATGTATTTCTCCCATTGGAGATGGTGTTCCTAATTGAATACTTTTATGCATCTTCAGATAAGATTTTGCATCCCAAAGTCATATGTAGTTATAATACTGAGCTTTCTTTTCTCTACAAAAGAGTTTATTTAACCTCTTTAGTTACCAAATTTTAAGGCCATGATGAATACTGATTAACCTTGGGAACCAAAGAGTAAACATAAAAACAACTTCTTACTCTTAAGTTCAGGTTTAACAACGTGCTAATAGCCCATAATGAAGAGAGCAGCCATCAGTTAATCAACCCATTAAGCTGGGATCAGAAGTGTCAACTCAAGTACAGTTTACTAATTTACTGACCCTTAATGGGTCAGCAAGATCTATAACCAAAGACTGAGCTTTCTGCTTCTGTTAAAGTCACTTTGGAGGCCAATTCACTTCCTTCCATGATTATGATCTCTGACCTGGTTTGGGGAGGGAGTCCACATAAAATCCATTTATGAGAATGTGCGTGGGTTACTGAGTAATGGAATCTCAAGCTAACTGGTGAGTTAAGTGTCTGGGTAGAAGCTCTTTAGGGATGTATCAACTTTTTTTTTTTTTTTTTCCTGAAGTCCACACAACCATGAGAATAGACATGTAGGCTCTTCAGTGGGAACTTCTGACACCAGAAGTTCTGGGTTTCTGAGTTAGTTAAGGCTTGACACCTATTTTCATTCCTATTCTGCTCTGTGACTAAATCTTAGTTTTTGAAATGTCAATGGATCAAAAAGAACTGAGGAGACAGTTGGCAAGATGTAGGGCTACGCCTGCCAAATAATAAAGTAAGTTTTGCTTTATTAAAGATGCAGTAAGTTATATAGAAAGTTGCTTTGGTAATTAATAAGCAAAAATATAATTTAGTTGAATCTAATAAGTGAGACAGTTACCTTGTGTTTGCTACTTTCAAGGGGAAGGAGAGAAAAAGAGAAGTATACCTTATTCCAGATGGGCCTCTGAGAGGGTATAACCAAAATTATGAAACAAATATTCATTCACCTGAATCATATTTGTATAGAAAAGATAAAATTGCCACAATAACACAAGTTTTTGTGCGTTTTGTTTTTTTTTTTTAACAGCAGAATTTTCTTTCTCAGGTGATAAAGCAGTTCACTGAACTACAAATTACAATGTCCATTAGCAACCTGTTAGCCATATGATATCTGAGATTCAGACATATGCAAGACTTGGTTCCGTTGCCCTGGTCCCCAGCCAAGCCTGTGGCAAGGTTACTTAAATACCACCAACTCTAGTCTTGCTCTGACAGGCCTGGCTGTGATTTCCCCCCAAATAGGACACAGACTAAGATATATTAACTGAGGTTCTGGAAAACACAAGAGGAAAAAAGGGCACACTACTAAATACGCACTAAACATTAAAAAAGAAAAAAGTTTTATGGAAGGAAAAATTGAGATTAATTTAAGAGACGTAGAATTTGTTTTTTCTCTCTACAAAGGAAATAAGTCATTTTCATGCCAATGATGCTCGAAGGATTCCTGCAAAGGAAACCATCTTCGCTAGGAAAATAGACTCCCTGTGTTGTGGGTGACATTGCCCTCTACTTCTTCCCCTATTTGTTGCCTTTGTTTTCCTCCCCTGTCATTAGCCAACCGCCTGGTATCACCGTGCCAAGCTCAGCACAAAGGCAGCTAAAAGCCTCTGTAGGGACAACAGTTTCTTCCTACGGGAAAAAAGCGAACCCCGGGGCCAAAAAGATGAGGAAAGGTTCAGCCTTTGGGAAAGCTCTCACAGACGTCGGGGGCTCTGGCAAGGTCAACCTTTGGAGGCGACCCCCGGGGCGCAGGTGCTCAACCTTAGGGCCAGCCTGAGGGATGCAAGGACGGGAGCAGGAAAGGAGGGGGAGCAGGACA
>NW_011495046.1:2050393-2062747 GCF_000754665.1 Bison bison bison | reverse complement strand
CGCCGACTCCTCGAGGGCCGCGGCGGCTGGGGGCCGGCGGGCGTGCGGCCCAGGCGCTGCCAAATGTAAACAATCCGCCATGATTTCTTTGTTTAGCTAATTGAACCTGCCGCCGTCGTTAGTCCCGGGCGCTCCCTCCTCTCCCTGGCCCCCCTCGCTCGCGCGCGCTTTCATTTATTTGTCTTTCCCCCACCCCGCTCCTCCGTCTTCCCCTCTTGTCTTTGGCCTCAGTAGCGGCTTCTCATGGAAGTCGAGGCAGTGGAGTGGTTGGTGCGGGGAGTGCGGTGGTGGTTTTTAGAAATACAGGTAAAAACATACCCAAATCTCAAGCTGAGGTGCAGTTACTGAAAGAGGAGGAGGGTGTTTCCCTCCCTCCTTTCCTCCCGCCTTTCCCGCCACCGCCTCCCCCCCCCCCCATTTATTAGACTAGCCTCCGTGGAAGGTGCCAGATAAATGGGGTGCAATTTCCAGTCACCTTTCCTTGCCACCTAACTCTCTAGTACCCAAGTTCTCAGGCTGATTTTGGACTCTGCCAAAGCACCAGGTTCTTCACTTAGAGAACCCCAACTCTTAAGTGATGTCCGGCTGCCTAAGGGCGCGCGGAATAGTCCCCGCCACGCCAGGGCGGAATAAACATAGTAAAGCCCGCTCCTCGGGACGGGTGGTCGGTTGGCGTCAACTCCACACCTTTAAGAAAACGCCGGGTTTTACACACTCACCCACGCCCGTGCACACACCATCCAAACTAGCGCCAACACAGTGGAAAGGTACAAGGACGGGATGTTTCTGCCTTATGTTTGCATAAATTATAGGTACTTTTCCTTCCACAACTCTTTAGGGAGGGGGTAGACTGAGCATATATACTGAGTTTAAAACTTCGAGGAGATGGGTCCTGGTGGAAAGGAAGGCTTAGCAACTATGTATGTGACCTTCTGTGGGTGGAGATGCATTTGAACACCAGCTTTCACTACAGTTAATACAGGCATTTTTTAAGTCCTAGGTATGTTTATGATGAGAATCGGGGTAATCCGTGGCAAGAAAATTATAGGGTTATGGTCTCATTTATTTAAAAAAAGGACTTCGGTGTCACTCCTGTTTATAACCACTGTGTTGACTGTATACCAATGATTAAATATTTTAATTCGTAAGGAGGATTGAAAGTCATCTACATCTTGCAGTGAAACGCTGCCTCTTAAATTATCAGAATTAATCTCATTAAAAGAAGTTATTGCCTTACCTGCTTAATTCTTGTTGGGAAGGCACTGTTAAATAGAGTAATGTCATCCTTAAAAGTTTGAACCAACCATTTACAGGTCATAGAATATATTGGTTTTAAGTGTAGAGGGGCCATCTGCTCCGATCAAGAGAACTGAACTAAGAAATATTTACACTGTAGGCCAGGCACTGTGGTGGTTTAAACCTCTGGGTCAATTAATAAATAAGTGTTCAAGCATTCTGATTATATAGGAAGAGAAAGGTATTGCCAAGCAATCAAAATGACCCCCCAGTATACACATAACTTTTGTCTATTCCCTCAGGAAAATTCTACAGAAGTAATAACTATGCTTTTTCTCCACACCTGTGATGTTTTTCTCTATAGTAAGCTAAGTTTTGCATGTTTTCCCTAATTCTAACTTAAATTTGACCTTATGAAACCCTTCATATTTACCCTCTCCGAATGCTTGTACCTAAATTCTCTTGGCATCAGATATGAAACTTCTGCGGTTCAGAACTATGTGATCAAGGCCTTTGAGTAGGAAATTCCTATACTCAGTGCCTGAAAAAAAATTATTGCGTGAAAATTAGACTGAAGGAGCCATAGAGTCACTTTTCAAAGTTAGGTGAAACAAATGTGTTTTGCATTAATTTATTTAAAGATCTGGCCTGCTTGTATGGAATTGCAGATCCATATTTTTCTAATATGGTTGAATTTTGCATATTTGCACCACATTCACTGCATGTGTCACTTATCATGAACTGAGATTTGTTTGGGAAGTTGAGGGAGACGGGCAAATGGAGCTGCTCTTGAGCTTATTCCAGTTTCTGGCATCTCTCCTTAACAAAGTATATTTGACAGATTCAGTCCTTGTGTATCTCCTTTACTCTTACACTACTTCCACATTCACAACACATCACTTCTGGTGATTCTGGTCACCAAGTATATATTTTTCCACTTACACCAAGCAGTTCTCCACAGCACGAGCTATTTAGCCTACAGTTTAACTCAGTTGTGGCACTGTCTACTTGGAGATGGTGTTAGATCCCACCAGATGCGGATCATAAATAGTCTGTCCCTAGATTACCTAGACTCTTGAGAGTCCCTTGGAGATCAAACAAGTCAATTCTAAAGGAAATCAGTCCTGAATATTCATTGGAAGGACTGACGCTGAAGCTGAAACTGCAATACTTTGGTTACCTGATGCGAAGAACTGACTCATCAGAAAAGACCCTGATGCTGGGAAAGATTGAAGGCAGGAGGAGAAGGGGATGACAGAGGATGAGATGGTTGGATGGCATCACCAACTCAATGACCATGAGTTTGAGTAAATTCCAGGAGTTGGTGATGGACAAGGAAGCCTAGCACGCTGCAGTCCATGGGGTTGCAAAGAGTCGGACATGACTGAACGACTGAACTGAGATTACCTGCAACTCCTCCCTGACTTGGCCACAAATCAGAGGTTCCCGTGACCTCTTTCCCCTTTGGATTTAATTAATTTGCTACAGCAGCTCACAGAACTGAGAGAAACATTATACTTAGTAGTGCAATGGCACCTCACTCCAGTACTCTTGTCTGGCAAATCCCATGGATGGAGGAGCCTGGTGGGCTGCAGTCCATGGGGTCGAGAAAAGTCAGACATGACTGATCGACTTCATTTTCACTTTTCACTTTCATGCATTGGAGAGGGAAATGGCAACCCACTCCAGTGTTCTTGCCTGGACAATCCCAGGGACGGGGTAGCCTGGTGGGCTGCCGTCTATGGGATCTCACAGAGTTGGACATGACTGAAGTGACTTAGCAGCAGCAGTAGTTTCTTAAAAGACAGATGAACAGCCGGATGAAGAGATACGTAGGGCGATGTCTGGGAGCATCGAGAGCACAGGAGCTTCTGTCCTGTGGAGCTGGGGTGCATCATCTCCTGGCTTAGATGTGCTTGATAACCTGGAAGTTCTCCAAACCCTGTATTTTGGGGACGTTTATGGAAGCTTTAGTATGTAGCATGATCGATCATTAACTCTATTTTCAGCCTCTTCCCCTTCTCAAGAAAATGAGGGCTGGAGTTGAAAATTTTAAGCTTCTCATCATGGTTTGATGTTTCCAGTGACCAGTCCCCACCCAGTAGTCCATCCAGAGTGCCTGAAGAGAGCAAAAGTTGCTCCTAGGCGTCTTATTTAGGAATTTGCAAGGTCAGGGATGGGTCAAAGGTCAGATACTACAACAAGAGATGTTCCCAGGGCTCTTGTCACTTAGGAATTTACAAGCATTTCAAGAGACTTGTGTCAGAAACTATGGGAAGAGACATACACACACATGCACATATATACATATATGAAAAGTGAAAGTGTTAGCCACTCAGTCATGTCCGACTTTGCAACCCCATGGACTGTAGCCTGCCAGGTTCCCCTGTCCATGGAGTGGGACACTGGAGTGGGTTGACATTTCCTCCTCCAGAGGATCTTCCTGACCCAAAGATTGAACCCAGACACAGAGGTCTCCTGTGTCTCCTGGATTCTTTACCACTAGTGCCACCTGGGAAAGCCATATAAGCCTTTAGGCTCTTATGGGCTTAAATATATATATATATATATTTTTTTTTTATGGGCTTATATATAGTTTGCCTAAACTAAGTTATCGCTAGCCCTATGAAAATGACACTGGTGATTACTGACATTCCTATGCTACATGTGTCAAGTAGTCGAGTCCTGAGCAAACCATTCTCGGTATTCACAGTTTTGTGACACTTTGCTTTGCACTGTTTTCCCTCACCTCATTTGGCTGTCACTTGAAATACATTACATTCTTATCTATTCCCATCCAAGATAAAGTTGGGCTACTTAGCACCCAATTCTAGACACAAAATAATCATGAATATAGTTTGTATATTGTTTTTTTATTTGATTTCTTTTCCTCAGTTTTAAATCTATTAAACTGTTTCTCCTAAAATTTAGGCATATTATAGTGATATTTTCATGATTCTTCAAGTTATACTGTCTACTTGCAAAATATGTCCATTTGTGAGGAAAAACACAACTCTTCTATTACAGCTCCCAAACCTTCATTAGGTTTTCAGGAAATAGCATTTGTTTCAGTCTTGGAAAAGGTTTTGGTTTAAGATTATTTTTCAAATCCAAAGAGAATAAAAATTGGAAAACTCATGCATTCTGTAGTTTGGGAGATGAATATAAGGTTCTAATATACAGCAGAGTTAGGAAAAGATCAAATTCTCCTAACAGTTTTATTTTCCTTTGTTTTCTGGGAATCTGTAAGTACAGCATCCATGGCAAACCCAAAGAGAAGAATTGCAGGGTCTTGACAATGCTTCTCCCTGCACTTGGCGCAGGTATTTGGGAAACAAATTTCCTACTTCTAGCCAGACACTTCTTGGAATGGGTGCAGGATCATCTATGGGCACAGCTGCTGCTATACTTTCGGGGTCCCAGAACCCAGACACAGCTCTTTGAGCAGCCAAATGAGTATCTTCCCAAACCACTACCATCTCATTCACTTTTTTTCAGCCTAAAATATTAAAATTAGCCCAAAGTGTTTTTAAAATTTAATTATACCCTTTGGAATCTGGGCTTTGGAAAACTGTTATTTCTCCATTAAATAAACCAATATCTGGAATACATACATACATAAATGTATATGTTAAAAATATGCTTGGAAAACTCACTTTACTGTAACGTACAGCATAGTAGGAAAAAGAAAGAAATTCACAGTTCACACGTTCCTTTTTTTTTTTAAGATTTTCAGAAAATACCTAGCAAGCTGCTATTTGTCCAGTTATGCATATGCTTGAATACAAAACAAATCTTATCACTCGTATTAGTAGTAACACTATCAGGTAGGGAGAAATGAAAATGATTGCCACTTTTATGTTCTTATACTGTACACTCTTTTAAGATGGGTCTAGTAATGTTCTCTCTTCTATATAGAAGTAATAAATACCATCTTTAAGAGATAGTGATTATAATAATGATGCTCCCTTACCAAAAGAAAAAATAACAAAGGTATTTTAAGTTGTATTTTTATCATGATAGGGAGATTTCAAATAATTTAGCTAATTTTAACTAATAACTACTGAGAATTAACATTATTATTTAATGCAATCAGTACTTGAATAGAACATAAATCCAAGGACTAAACACTGGGGACAACATAAAAGAGATAAGGCTTAGAGATTTGTAATTCTCAAGGATCGAAAAGGGAGAACCCAAAGGGAATTAAGTGCTGGTTTTCTCAAATAAGGAATTAGATTTCCTTATTTCTTAAAATTACCCTGCAAGCCATATATTTTATGACCTGTATATTCTTATACTATTCCAAAGTCTACAATGTAAGTTATATGCATTTTCTACATTAAGACATTATTTCTAGCTTCTGTTTCTTTCCTTGAACATCAAAATAAATGGTTATTTTGTTTTCATAGATTATTTGAAATCTAAAATATATTTTAAATGTTTATCTATTATAAATATTCTATCAACTTATTCACTCTAATAAAAGCACTTAGCATTGTGGTTGCATTTGAGAAATATATAAGCACCATAAAACTTCACTTAATATGCGCTAGCATTTCTTCAGTAAACAGTGTGAAGTCAAATTCCTATGTAATTTAACAGTTGCTAGTAGCAGCACTCTGTGATACTAGTTGAAAATAGCTACTCTGAAACATGAAGCACAATGCAGAGAAATTATTCTGTAGGTTTGCTCATTTCCCAGGGTTCTGTCCAGATTGAACCAACTGGTGCAGAAGCATGAACTTGTGAGCAAGCTCAGGTGTTGAGCTATTTTAGCTGTTTCTCTCTCCCCTTCCTTCTGTTCTTCCCCTCAGGTCTCTTGAAAACACAAATAAAAGTGACTAGCATTTTAAAATGCCAAATAACATAGAAAGTTATATAAAGCAGTAGTCTCCAAAGTAGAATGCAAGAAAAAAATTACTGGAACTCTACCTATGGGCACTTATTTGTTATTACTTTGTATTATTTTCATCTAAAAATAAAAAAATCTGCTCAACCTTTAACAAATGAATGGACACTGGTGCTCAAATATCTGTATGGCCAGTGACTGCCTGTCAAGTATGGTGCACTTGAATTCTGATGAGAGAAATGTGTACACAGACAGACATTATTTCAGTAGACATTGCAGCTATTCTAGCTGATATCCTGGAT
This sequence comes from Bison bison bison, assembly GCF_000754665.1. Taxonomy (NCBI): domain Eukaryota; kingdom Metazoa; phylum Chordata; class Mammalia; order Artiodactyla; family Bovidae; genus Bison; species Bison bison. The sequence continues at coordinate 2,056,357 of NW_011495046.1, read as the reverse complement.
TCAGCCCTGCTCATTCACTGATTTGGAGAAGGAAAAGATAGGGATGCAGAGGGCTAAGCCACATTCAGGAGGAGCCATGTGTCCTCTGTAGCTACCAACCATCCAGAAGAAGGATTTCTAGACCTCTGGAAGGGTCTTTCATCCTGAGGACTGTGTTGAATGGTTGGGTAGCTGGACCTTCAGGACCATTTTGATTTTCTCATTTTTGTCCATGTACCATTTAAATAGGTTTCCTTTCTTATCTCCCTCCCTCCTTTCTTCTTTTCTTCCTTCTTTCCATTTTTTTTTTTTTTTTTTTTACGCGGGGGACAGGCCAGTATTAGAGTGCTTACTTTAGCTAAATTATATCTGGGGGAAAATGGAACCTGCCTATATAAGTCACATAAGTTAATTCTCTCACACTGTTGTAACACACTTCTATCATGAGTTTTCACACTGAAGCTTCAGTTTTCACACTGAAGCTTCTATAAGAAAAGATGCTAGTAGATTATGAATTTTGTTGGCATTATATTGTTGTTAACTAAATACATTTTTATAGCGAGACATCAAAGTTTTCTAATGACTGCTCCATCAGTAAAAACAGTCTTTGAGAATGAATACCTCAAATATATATTTAAATACCTTTAAAGATACTAATGTAATATATAATTTATATGTGTATGTTAGTCACTCAGTCATGTCCGACTCTTTGCAACCCCATGGACTGTAGCCCACCAGTTCCTCTGTCCATGAGATTGTCCAGGCAAGAATACTAGAGTGGGTTGCCATTTCCTTCTCCAGGGGATCTTCCTGACCCAGGGATTGAACCCAGGTATTCCACATTGCAGGCAGACTCTTTACCATCTGGGCCACCAGGGAAGATATATACCTTTATATATGATATATAAATGTATACTTATATAGTACATAAATATTTATTAAATAATTTCAGTATAAATAGATTGTTATACATTATATTTAATACACTATTTACTTACATGCCACTATTCTAATACATTGTGCGTTTTGTGAATCATACAGTTTTTAAAGATAGAGTAAATAAACGGTATTATTAAAATTTTTATTCTATTCATCTATGAGAATTCAAACTTTCATTCTCTCATATGATGAATATTATTATTTTTTTTTTTTTAGTTGCTAAGTCATGTTCAACTTGTTCGTGACCCCGTGAACTATAGCCCGCCAGGCTCCTCAATCCATGGGATTTCCCAGGCAAGCATATACACTGCCACTGATATTCTGAAACGTATTAGTCAGCACCTAAGCATTGCCTCATAGCTCAGTTGGTAAAAGAATCTGCCCGCAATGCAGGAGACCAGGGTTCTATCCCTGGGTCAGGAAAATCCCCTGGAGAAGGAAATGGCAACCCACTCCAGTATTCTTGCCTGGAGAATCCCATGGACAGAGCCTGGCAGGCTACAGTGCATGGGGTCCCAAGAGTCGGACACGACTCAGCGACTAAACCACCATCACCACCAAGCATGAAAAAAGAAGCCTATCTAAGGATTTTTTTTTATTTTTGGAAAAGGAGTTTAGTAGTAGGGATTGCTTACACAAGAAATAGAGGAGCTAAGAAAGTGAGCAAGGGACAGTGAGGAGGCAGCTCAGAGATGAGCAAGTGTACCCACTCCAGTGTTCTTGCCTGGAGAATCCCAGGGACGGGGGAGCCTGGTGGGCTGCCGTCTATGGGGTCACACAGGGTCAGACACGACTGAAGCGACTTAGCAGCAGCAGCAACAGTTCTGAGCAAGATTTCAGGACCCAGACTACCTGGGTCAGATCCTTGTTCTGCCCTCTCCTAGCTGTATAAGCTTGCCTCTGTTTTTTCACCTATAAACTGGGCAGGACAGTAATATGCATACTGTAGGATTGTTAGAAGGATGAAATGAGTTAATAGTTTATAGGGCTGCCGTCTATGGGGTCTCACAGAGTCGGACTCGACTGAAGTGACTTAGCAGCAGCAGCAGCATGTACAACAGTTTCTGGCAATAGTAATTTCTTCATCTGTGTTTGTTAAACTAAATATATGCATACTGAGTCACTCCTCTCTGGGCTCTCACAGCCTTCCATCCATATTTCCATTCTAGAATTCATGACACTGAACTCTAATCTGCACATCTGTCACTTCTGGTAGAATGTGGGCTCTTGCTAGGGAATCTATGATGAATCATCTTTGCGTTCCCAATGCAAAGAACATAATAGATGCTCAATAAGTGTTTAATTAATTAATCACTTCATCTAAACCTCCCCTGGGTCATAAATCATGAAACGCAGTGATGCGTGCCAAAGGAAAGATATTTTAAAGAGTTCAGAGAAAAGAGGGATTAGACTACTGGACTTGACATTCACAGAGGAGGTGACTTCTAAGCTTTTTAAAACCAGCTAGGATTATACATATACAGCTAATCAAAAGAGCTGAGGGAAAATATGAGGAAAGGCCTTGAAGTGGGAAAACCTGGGGGCATGTGCAAAGGAGAGAAAGGAGCTCAAGTAGACAGATTCAAATAGTGGATGGGAGCAAAGTCATGGAAGGTGGGTAGGAAGGTCCATACTGTAGGCCAAGGGCTCTCTACCTTTATTTCACTATGATACCCTGAACTGTCAACCTTGACGGTTTTTTTTTCTTGTTTTAATAATGCAAGTGCCTGACTTGAGTTTTGATTTTGATACCACTTCAAAGAGGGATCCACTTCAAGAGGACTATCTTGAATAAACACATTGCCAGCCATACAACTAGATAAAAAGCCAGGCTCTCTCCCTCAACTGAGTCTCCTTTGTTTTAGAGAGCTTGGTTGATTTTGATAACTGACCATTTGGGCCACATATTTTTTTCCATGCTTTTTTAAAAAAATACTTTTCCCTTTTAAAAATTATTATTTATTATTTCATTTTTTGGCTGCACTGGGTCTTCATTGCTGCCCGTGGGCTTTCTCTAGCTGCAGTACACGAGCTTCTCTTGTCGCAGAGCACTGGCTCTGGGGCATGTGGGCTTCTGTAGTTGTGGCTTGCGGGCTCTAGAGCAGGAGCTCAGCCGTTGTGGTGCATGGGCTTAATTGCCCCAAGGCATGTGGAATCTTAGTTCCCAGACTAGGGGTCTCACCTGCATCCTCTGCATTGGCAGGTGGATTCTTAACCACTGGATCACCAGGGAAATCCCTCTTCCGTGCTTTAAATTTCTGCTCTTAGTTCAAGGAGTGAGCCAAAATCCCTGGGCCCCCACCCTCAACTCCAATAAAAGCAGAACCCAAAGCCCATATACTCTGTCTCTACCCACAACCTCACTGTGTGGCCCCAGGTGTACTGTGTAATTTCCAAGATCTATAAATAATTAATTTTTTTCAAAGTTTCCTGATGATTATTGCTGAAGGGCATCTTGCAATCATAATAACTACAAGAGCTAGTCCAGCCAAAACATTGGCTACTGATAAGCTGAAACCCACATAAAACATACCCTTAATAGGTAAAAATTATACCTTTAATACTCACCTAAGCTTCAGTTCAGTTCAGTTCAGTCACTCAGTCGTGTCCGACTCCCTGCAACCCCATGAACTGCAGCACGCCAGGCCTCCCTGTCCATCACCAGCTCCCAGAGTTTATCCACACTCATGTGCATCAAGTCAGTGATGCCATCCAGCCATCTCATCCTCTGTCATCCCCTTCTCCTCGTGCCCCCAATCCCTCCCAGAATCAGGGTCTTTTCCAATAAGTCAACTCTTCGCATGAGGTAGCCGAAGTATTGGAATTTTAGCCTCAGCATCAGTCCTTCCAATGAACACTCAGGACTGATCTCCTTTAGGATGGACTGGTTGGATCTCCTTGCAGTCCAAGGGACTCTCAAGAGTCTTCTCCAACACCACAGTTCAAAAGCATCAATTCTTTGGCGCTCAGCTTTCTTCACAGTCCGACTCTCACATCCACACATGATCACTGGAAAAACCATAGCCTTGACTAGACAGACCTTTGTTGGCAAAGTAATATCTCTGCTTTTTAATATGTTATCTAGGTTGGTCATAACTTTCCCTCCAAGGAGTAAGCGTCTTTTAATTTCATGGCTGCAATCACCATCTGCAGTGATTTTGGAGCCCCCAAAAATAAAGTCAGCCACTGTTTCCACTGTTTCCCCATCTATTTCCCATGAAGTGATGGGACCAGATGCCATGATCTTGGTTTTCTGAATGTTGAGCTTTAAGCCAACTTGTTTACTCCACTAAGCTTACTCAAGACTAAATATTTTCCCTTCGTTACCATTCAGAAAGTCATATCTATCTCTCTATCCATCTCTCCATCTATCTCTCTGTCATGTATAACCTGAATCATTTTTAGTATCAAATGTTTTTAGTATCAAATATTCAAGGAACTCAACCAAGAATAATCATTGGAAGGACTGATGCTAAAGCTGAAGCTCTGGTACTTTGGCCACCTGATGCGAAGAGCTGACTCACTGGAAAAGACCCTGATGCTGGGAAAGATTGAAGTCAAAAGGAGAAGGGGGCCAAAGAGAATGAGATGATTAAATAGCATCACCAGCTCAATGGACATGAATCTGAGCAAACTCCGGGAGATAGTGGAGCCTGGCAGTCTACAGTCCATGGGTCACAGAGTGGGACACTACTTAGCCACTGAACAGCAACAACAACATCAAATGTACAGATGTCCCAAGTTATTCTGTGCTTAAAATTGTTACTTCAAGTAATGGATGACAATTGGAAAAATGAGTATGTTTAGATTAATCTTCAGGGAGATTATTGTGACAAAAATCTATACAGTACTTGTTAATAACAGTGTCTAGCATAGTAACATGGAGGCAAGTTCTCAAAAATGATGGATGAAGAAAGAAAAACTTGAGGATAAAAGGCATGGTCAAAATTCTTAATTCAATAAGTGCAAAAGGATTATTCCATACTTCATTCCAGCTAGAGAATTCATTCTAAAATCTGAGAATTGAGACTTTTCTGTAAGCGGCTTTGTTTTTCTTCCTTTACATGCATGGTGCACTGCAAAGCTCCTGAGAGCTGTCATTCGGCTCTGACCTACTTTGAAGCACGTTTCATTTTTGGCTGGGAGCTGTGAGAATGTACACTTCCTCAGGATAGTAAAAAATGCCCATCTTTGGGATTAAATCATGTTTCCCACAGAGGCACTCGACGGTGAATTGGTCTCAAATAGTCTAAATCCCTTGTCTTGTGTGATGAGGTTGTTATTGTTTGGGTGGGTGGTGAGTAGCTTCAGGGATGTCTAGGTGAGGTACAATCTACCTTTTGGTCTAAATTACCTTTCTGCCCTTTTACAAAATTCATACATCTCTCTATCCCTCTGGCTCCTTCCTGGAACTTCTTTTCTCTATCTAACAGTGAAGCTTTGTGACTTCCCCTGGCTGTGTTATCAGCATCTCTCTGTGCATTGGTCAGCAGGATGGAGATATTTTCTGAACCATTCGGCCAGCATATACAGTCTATCTGAGTACCAATTACCTCAAGCCTCACTCATAATAGAAGTCCCTTGATACTAGAGAAAAATGTTTTTCTGCATTTTATGCTTCCTTATTATCCTTGGTTTTTGCTTATTTGTTCTTTTTTAACTTGAGAAATTTCAATAGCTTCTTTGCTTTAAAAAAGTGTTTTATTCACACAGAAGGGTATTATTCATAGAAAGAGCTATATAGAATTCCATTATGTTATAGTTCATCGGTTAGTGTAGGCAATTTCTTTGTGTTCTGATCTCGGTGTCTCCTTGCTTTCCTGGAAGGGCATGTGGTCCAGGATCACCTGATGGCCAGCCTCCAATGTGGCTCCCAATGAGTCTTCATTGGGACTCCTGGTATTTATGACTTCATGTGGTCCCCTTCCACACTGATTAACATCAAATATCATGAAAATGATGGAGTGTAGTTTCTGGGATTATGTCACAAAGGGTAGTATGGCTTCTACCTTGCTTTCTTGGAAATAATTTACTTTGGCAAATGCC
>NW_011495046.1:2040226-2050293 GCF_000754665.1 Bison bison bison | reverse complement strand
ACTTAATCAGCCCTGTTGAGAAGTCCACACAGTGAGAAAGTAAGGCTTCCTGCCAATAGCTAGCACCAAGCATGGGAGACAGCCATCCTGGAATTGGATTCCCCAGCTCTAGTCAAACCTTCAGATGCCTGCTGTCCCATTTGACAAACCCATGAGAGCCAGAACCATACAGCTGAGCCACTTTTGACTTCCTGATCTTTCACAATAACTGTGTGAGACAATAAGTGTTTCTAACCCATAGAAACCCTGTTAGATGATTTTTAATTGTTGCTTCAAGCCTCTAAGCTTCCGGGTAATTTTCTTGGGGTAAAAGGGAGAGCGTCTGTTCTTAGCTCCAGCTGTTTTACACCTCAAGTGTCTACATTAAAAAATCTTGGGACCTCCCTGGCTGGCAGTTCAGTGGTTATGACTGAAGTTCCACTGCAAGGGAAACTGGTTTGATCCCTGGTTGGGGGACTAAGATCCCACATGCCATGTGGCACGGCCAAAATAATAATAATAGTAAATAAATCTCTCCACTATGAGGACAAATTTACTTCCCAAAGCCTTTCTGCTTTACGTGTGAAAATATTCTTCCTATTACCATGCTTTTGACCATTACAAAGCATATAATGTTAGTTGAATGACAGAGGATGAGATGGTCGGATGGCATCGCCGACTCGATGGACATGAGTTTGAACAAGCTCCAGGAGTTGGTGATGGACAGGGAAGCCTGGTGTGCTGCAGTCTATGGGGTCGCAAAGAGTCAGACACGACTGAGCGACTAAACTGAACTACCCTGAACTGAATGTTAACTGACAGTAATTGGTACCCATGCCCCTCACTTTTCTTAGTAAGTTCTACTCTTACCTCTGTAAGGCCTGAGGAAGTAATCAATGTGGAGGAAATTTAATTTCAGCCTGCTGCAAAGGAAAAGAAAGACACACAATATATTGCTGTAAAGTTGATTTTTTTTTTTTTCTTAGAAGAAAATAAATTTCCTCTAGAGACCATTTTTGGTCTTTTCTACTATGACATTAAGCCATTGGTACCATGTATTTTATATTATCTTCACAAATTTTTACTCTAATCAACAGATTGAGAGCTAAGAGTCCTGGGTTCAGATTTTAATTTTGCTACTTTGTAGTCTGTGATAGAACAAAGTAATTTTTCTAGTCCTTAGTTTGACTGTCTGTGAAATGAAACCAGTAAAATCCATTTATTCATTCAGCCCATATCTACATGTTTGTTTGTTTGTTTTTGGCCATGTGTTGCAGGGCTTGCAGGATCTGTTTCTGGAGCAGAGATGGAACCCATATCCCCAGCAAGGGAAGGGCAGAGTCCTAATCACTGGACTGCCAGGGAATTCCCAGTCTGCATGTTTATTATTAGCATGTTTATTTATCTATATGTCAGTCCCTGCACTAAAGGCGAACAAGACTGGCATGACTTTTGCTGTCATGGACTTCACATCTTACATATAACTTCACATGACTTCATTTTTCTAATAAGTTCTGGCTGGGAAAGGCTCTACAAAAGGAGTCAATTCAACACATATTTTTTAACATCTATGACATTAACTCTGAGGTGCTGATTCTGTAGAACCATAATTAAATGACCCCAGATTAATAACTATAGATTGTATGTAGCTCCTTATACTTTGTAAGGCACTTTCTAATTATCATATGAGAGCCTCTCAAACACTGTGATTGCTCAGTTATTAACCTGGACTATCCACTCACCCTCCTCTAACTTTGCCTTTGTTATATATTAGATTTCTCTATTCTTACATGCATTTCCCCAGGGCATTTATTCCACCTGTAATTAAACAGTGAACTAGGGAATTCAAGTTTGCTTCCCATTCTAGATTGGACCATAATCTGACTCATTGCTCTTTCTTAGTATCCAGAACAGAGAATGTACTCAATATTTATATATGTTGTTCATAAATTTGTTTTCAATATTTTATATTTATTGATGAAGAACCTGAGTTGGAGAGGTTAAATGACTTGCCTAAAGTCATACACTGAATTACGTAAACATCAGATTTAGGCCTACAGAAGATTTTGATGCTACTTGGGTTAGACAAGGTGTTTACACCATTGGTCCTATGCCTCCTACCTAGATTCTTTTTTGTTTTTTTAAGACTTTACTTTTTTTAGAGCAGTTTTAGGTTTGCAGCAAGATTGAGAGGAAGATCCAGAGATTTCCTATAAACCCCTTGCCCTAGACATGCATAGCCTCCCCTATTATCAACATCCCCTACCAAAGTGTTTCATTTGTTACAACTGAAGAACCTACATTGACACATCATAATCACCCAAAGTCCATAGTTCACATTATGGTTCGCTCTTCTTTGATTCTCTGTTTTGGGTCACAGCTTCAGCAGAAATAACAGCACACTGTGATAGAAATATTAAAGGGAAGACAAGAAACAGCCAGGTACATAACCCCCATTGTTCAGAGGTCTTGCTCTCATGGCAGACTCTCTCAGTGAAAGAAATGTTGCCAGTGATTAGAAAAAAAAAAATCAAACCCCAAATTTAAAATTTTCATGTGGAGTATTTTTAATATTAACCACAAATTAACTTAGCAGATAATTAATTCCTTTGAAAATTAGCTGTATTCAACTTAATTTAAAAAAAATATTAGAAAATGTGAAACATGGGAGACGTTTGCCTTAATATCTTGTATCTCTTACTATTTTCCCTGTCCCAATTACAGAATCATAATGAGTGGATTTGTCCAAATGGAAAATGTGTCTGTATAATAATAAAATTATATTTCTCTTTCCTCCTTGAATAGCTGGCTTCTTTGTTTAGAAAACTGTAGTATTTACTCACTTGCATTTTGTGTTTTTGCTCAAGTGTCAATTTCCCTGTAAAGTCTAACTCTATTGAAATATATTTGCCTGTGGCCATGCCATCTTTAAATTTTCCTTAATTTGCATGCACTTCATATCTCAATGCAAAGCCTAAAATGTCTGACACAAAGTCTATACATAACAATACTTTTGATTGACAGGAGGGTTTATTATGCATTGATATGACATCATATTTATGTATAACAATGACTTTTTGACTGACAACTAAGCAATGATAGAATTCTGGACACCTTCTATACATCATTTTTTATAAGACAAACTAAAATATCCAGATAATTGGCTGAATTTTTCAATTTTCCCCAATTGCTTAGCGTTGAGTATGGGAAGACACAGTGAGACAGTGCCTCATTCTTTGCCTTTTCCAGTGGTGAAAGATACTTTGTCCCAACAGAACATCACATGGTTCCACTCCTTTTTTTCCTTTTAATGATTTTGTGTGTTAAAAGTTGGCAACTCTGATATTAAATGAATTGATTTTTAAAAATAGGCATGCTCACAACTGATCTGTGGAATATTTTCAAGAACCTGCTGGTAAGAAGAGAAAATCTTAATGAGATTCTGCATTTTGGTCTCATGAGAAAGCTCGTTCAGGAGGCATGGTGTCCAGTAGTACACACCAATGCCAATCAATTAACACGTCTTGCTAGACATCTACCACCCGGTCAGCAGTCAACACAAGAAGGACTTAGGGAGAGCCACCAGGCAATATATAACGAACTGTTAAATAATGCAGTAGTCAGTAAGAATCCAGAAAAAGATAAAGCCAGAGTGGACTGGGAAATATGGTGGTCTGCACTGTAAGAAACTCTGTGCCATCTGGACTTCTGTGCTAACCAGCTGGATGACCTCAGGCAAGTTGTTAACTGCTTCGTGTTTCAGTTTCCTCGTCTTTAACATGAGCTGAGAGTGCTCTCTCAGCTCTATTGTTCTATTAATACAACTAGGTAAGGCAAGCTTCACAGACAAAGTTAGGCCTACAATGAGCCTGGAGAGTAGAAGTTTAAGCCAACACCAGTGACTATAACACCATGATGGGCATGAATAGATGAGTGAGGATGCCAGAGTCAGAAAGAGACCCTGCACAAATGCAAGAATGTCATAAAGTGACCCTGTTATTCCCCAAATCAGCATCTAATGTAGCTCAATGAAAGAGTAGAATAGTAGCCTTTCAATAATAGAATGCTTGTTTATTCTCTAAAATAAATAAACAGTTTGAAAAAATGTTTTGGGTACTGGCCATCATCATGGTGAAATGATTAGAACTTCTACGTGACACCAGGCACTGGACTGTAACCATCAGATTGGGCCATCCTACTCAACTACTCCTCTAAGAAAGAGTTGCAAATAATGGGTTGATACTACAGGTATTAATCATTGTTTTCTCAGTTCTACAAGTTACCTGAGTTACACACATTTTCCTGTTATGGAAAAGAAGTACGATAGCCAACTCTGTAACAATTCTGGAAATAATGAAGTGGGCATTAGTTGGGCTCTGGCCTTGAGAACACCTGGAAAAAATCAAAGATTCTACACTAACTGCTGGGAAAACTCAGTCCTTTGCCCACACTAGTGTGTAAACCATAGAAGATTCTTGACACTCTTAACAAAAGTGACAACTCTGCTCTTTTTTTTTCATGTTCCCTCTTCTTTGATAAACTTAGACCCAGACTCCACTTTCACCACAATTGTCCACTGAGTGAAGAACAGATACAACCAAGCAATTTGTGTGCAGTAGTTTTTATAATGCACGATTTGTTTTCCTTTTGCCAAATAAAAATTGCTTTAGAATAATTCTGCATTATTCTATTCGGAAACATTAGGCTCCATCTCGCAATGGTTATTAGCAGTCAAAGTTCATCTTCAATAGTAATTAACAAAGAAAGTGACTTTGGCCTTTTCTTCTCAAGAGAAATTAAGATCAGTATTATACTCCAAGAAAAGATGATATAAAACAGATTCCACTTTATATATATATATCTCTCTCAAGAAAAAAAGGTGTGAATGAATGATTATTTCAGGTAAAAGTCATGATGCTCAAGACTATTTATATAGACTCAGAGGTAAAATATAAATAATTACCACACATTTTATTGTTTTTTTCCCATGACTTATAATTAATGTAATTTGAGTGATGCTGGTTTTGTTTTTTGCATCTGCATATGGGGAAAAAACACTTGACAATGCTGAAGTTAAAGATTTCATATATAAATATTTATATCCTTCAATAGCATGGGCTGAAATTTCCCCAAATCTGGAAATTCATATTTAGGATAGACAAAACTAACTTAGCACTTCAGAAATATCTGCTGCTATTGTCTCCTAATGTAAATTAAACAACTGCAAGCAAAATAATAACACTCCACAAACCTACATTTCTACAACTAGCACCATGGGGAGCCCTTGGAAGTGCAGTGGCTGAGCACCTGCGTCACTGCTGGCTGCAGGCCCAAGGCATCAGAGTGGGGAGTGTGCGGCAGCCAACACAGACTAGTTCAGGCACCCATGAGACACCTTCCAGAAATACTTCATGGAGGAACCTCGCCAGGTGCTGGGTCCTGCATGACCAGGTTTGCTGTTTAGATTTCAGGGTTGTTGTTTTTTTGGGGCGGGGAGAGGGGAGATGCTGGTATCAAATAGTCAAACAACATAATTTGAGTATACATTCTAATAAAAATTTATTTTCATAGGCTGCTGAACTCTGGGACAGTAAAATAACACTAGTAAAAATCAGAATATCTTCCCAGGCTTGAGGGACTCCAGTCAGCAGAGAGTCAAGACGGAAGGTCAGAAAACTGCAGAAGAAATCAGTTTGAATGCACATGTTATCAGGAAAAGCATGATGAGAGAGAGCCTTCAGTGTGGGCAGCGACTGAATTGCCCACACCCCTTATCCCAAATTTGCCACACACTTTGGAACTGTGAAGAATGTTACTTTCATTGAAACTGTGGGGTCTTTGAAAAAGTATATTTAGAAACATGATCTCGTACTCATGTTGGACATATGGAGACAAGCAAGTAAGAAGAAGGATGTGACTCAAGCAACCTGTGATTGGAAATAACCTTCAATTTACACACAGGGAATCCACCCCTAAATTCCACCCATGAGATGGTGTTGGGGGAAGTAGAAATGAAGCTCAGAGTGGTGTGGGACTCGGGAAATCCTAAAAGTATTCCTTCTCTGCTCTTCCATGCAAATATGCATTCCTGGTTGCCACATAACACAGTGCGCAAGCTCCACACTGCCTTCCAATCAAGGATCGAAAGCTCGCAAGGAGCGGTGTTGTGTATCATGCCATCTTCTCACTCAGCATCGTGTTTTTGTGCCTCAAAGAGGCTTCATATCTGTTTATGGGAGCAAGAGAAAGAAAAAGTGACACTATCCCATTTGCTTTCAAATTGTTTTCTCTCTTAGTCCTAAGACTTTCATTACAAAACAATCTCTGTTTTGTAATGTTTCATAATGTTTCATAATTTGTCAGCTTGCTTCTCTGACATGCGTAGGAAGTAAGACTATGTATTGTGCTTTTCCCATTTCATCCTTCTCCCATCATCCACCTTCATTAGTCTTATTGAATAAAGAATGATACTATAGGGACCTCTCTGGTAGTTCAGTGGTTAAAACTGCACTTCCACTGCAAGGGGTTTGATCCCTGGTTGAGGAACTAAGATTCTACACGTTGTATGTGCAGCCAAAAAAAAAAACGGCTCCGTTGGGAAGTGCCTTGGTTTAGCAGTCTTTCATTGCTCTGTTTCTATTCTTTCTCAGTAACTCTGTTGGTGCCTATGTATTCTAGTGAAATATCCTGGTAATTTCATAAACACACAAACACATACAAATCCACATACATGTACACACATGCATGCATATACGCAGTTAGAAATTCATTTTCTCAATGAGGCAAATGAGAATCACATCAAATTGAAACCCATGTGTATGCTTACAAAAAATTTTAAATGAACATAAAGTATTCTGAATTCAAAGTAGAGAAAATGGTAGAAAGGATGGAAACCTATAGCCTCCAGAGCCTGAAATATTATGATAATCATTTTCATAATTCAAATGAATACATAATTGTTAGACATCAACCAGGAAGATTTACAATTGGCTCAATGAAACCAAAAAATCAGTAGCAATCAGTATAGGAAAGTGTATCCTCCTATCTGAGGTAAATTAATTTTGTTACTGAAATGTCATTACGTTGTCATATTTCCATTCATCACTTATTCAAACATATCCACATTTCATTCCTAATGTTTCATTGCTAAGATAATTGAACTTTGCAGTTTTTATCTCAAGCTTATATTACTTAAAAATCTCTGTGTGCATTATTACAATGAAAGGGCAAAGGTAGAAATGGGACTTATTTACTCTCGTGGTTTATGATTGCATTGAAGCTCACAATTGATTATAGCTTTCTAACCTCTCTTTTCCTACTCATTACCCTCTTCACTTTATACCAGTATTTCCAGCTATTAGACTATCTTTATTTAGAAGGCACAAAAGGAAAAGACCAAGAAGGATTTGAAAAAATAATATATTTTTGTTTTGATGTTTCAACTTAATGCAGGTTTGAAAATGCTGAACTGTCTAAGGTATACTAAATATTCATTAGGCAGTTTAGCTTTTACTAAGTTCCAAATGAAAATGACCCAGCAAAATCAAATTGAAATTTCATAGAGTACTTTTCAAGTATGATTCTAAAACATACATTAAACAAAATGCATTCATTTGAATGCAAGCCTCTCTCTTTCTCTAGAATACATACACACCCTAGAGTCTATTATGCTTTCAGTTCAATGCCTCCAAAATGTGTGTGGTGTGGATCAAATAAATAGTTCAACAGCTTTCATAAGCAAACAATCTCATGGTCTGGTATATCTACAAACCTCTTGTGCTATTTCTTCATGCTTCCCTTCTTACAAAGGTTAATGCAAATTTCATTTGAATTCGAGCAAAATATTCTGCATTATTTTTTACATAGACAAACCTGTTCAGAAAGAGCCTGTCAGAATTTGTCCATGTGAATCCAATAGCCCTTTATGGACTTGTAGAAGATAGCAAAATGTGCTTGCTTTCAGCACTCAGGCTTGCCCTAAAATCATGGTAGTTGGAGCAGGAGGGACTTCAGAGATCAGGTGGGCCAACTTTCAGGTAGGGAGTTGGTGATGGACAGGGAAGCCTGGCGTGCTGCAGTCCATGGGGTTGCAAAGAGTCGGATGTGACTGAGTGACTGAACTGAACTGAGGCCAACACCCTCACTTTAAAAAATGTACAGTTTGCATACGTTTAAAATAGACTATTCTGTCATTTCAAAATGCCTTCTTTACCTAATATCCCTTGCTTTGATACTTGCTTTATTTGATATTAATATAAGCACTCTAGTTTTCTTAATCCCTATGCTTACATGTTGCTGCTGCTTAGTCGCTTCAGTCGTGTCCAACTCTGTGCAACCCCATAGACGGCAGCCCACCAGGCTCCCCCGTCCCTCAGATTCTCCAGGTGAGAGTACTGGAGTGGGTTGCCACTGCCTTCTCTGTATGCTTACATATTTCATGGTAAATCTTTTTCCATCTTCTTACTTTTAATCTATGTCTCTATATTTAAAATGTACCCATTTTAGGGAACCTATAGATGAGTCTTTCTTCTGAGCCAGTCTGACAATCTCTGCCTTTTAACTGGAGAGGGTCCATATAAAATTAATGTAATTATTTTATGTTTGTGTTGTCTATTTTTCCATCTCATTTTTTAAAATCTTTTTTCCCCTTTTTTTCACCTTCTTTTGGCTTAATATTTTAAAAATAAACATTTTATTTTAGAACAATTTTATATTTGGAAAAAAATTAATGCAATCTCTTTTTTCTAGTTTATATTTAGAAAAAAAGTATGAAGATAACTGAGTGCCCATGCATCTAATAATCCAGGCTTTCCAGGTGGCACTAGTGGTTAAAAAAACCCTGCCTGCCAGTGCAGGAGATATACGAGACGCAGGTTTGATCTCCGGGTCGGGAAGATCCCCAGGAGGAGGAGGGCATGGCAACCCTCTCAAGTATTCTTGCCTGGAGAATCCCATGGACAGGGGAGTCTGGTAGGCTTCAGTCCATATGGTCACAAAGAGTCAGACACAACTGAAATGACTTAGTACAGTATATCTAATACCCAGTTTTCCCTATTACTAGCATCTGTATTTGTTATTAATGAATCACTATTGATACATTATTATTCATTAAAGCCCACAGTTTATTCAAATTTCCCTAGTATTTATCTGATGATCTTTTGCTCCAGAATCCCATCTAGGACACTATGTTACATTTAGTCATAGGGTCTCCTTAAACTTCTCTTAGCTGTGACATTTTCTGAGATTAGTGATCTCAACATCTTAGAGAAGTACTACTCAGGCATTCCATAGAATGTTCCTCAACTGGAATTTATCTAATGCTTCACATGGTTAGACTGGAGTTATATATTTTGAAAGGAAGATCACAGACATAAAGTGTCACATCATCACATGTATCAAGGGTATGTAGTATCAGCATGACTTATCACGATTGACGTTGACCTTGATTACCTGTTTGAGTCAGTGTCCGTTTTCTCCACTGTAAAATTTCTCCCTTTCCACACTGTAGTCTTTGCAAGAAAGTCACTAAGTGCGGATAACTCTTATGGAGTCGAGAGTTTTGGTCCAACTTTTTAAAGGCAGGAGGTCAACATAAATTATTTGGATACTTTCTGCTCAGGAGATTTATTTATTCTTTCCTGTTTATTTTTTCAATCATATCATTCAGAACACATGGATATTTATTTTACACTTTGTAACCCAATACTACTTTTTTTGTTGCTCAAATTGCTTTAGTTTTGGAGCCCTATCAGTTGGTTCCTGTGTCTACTTGACGTACATATGTCCATCATTCTAGGGTTATTTTTGATGGTTCGTTTAAGCATTTTCTTTCTCTCTGGCACTACAAGATGCTCCAGACTCATTCTGTGTATTTCCTGCCTCAGTTCTGAAATCAGCCATTTCTCTAAGAAGCCATGGTTCTTTTTATTAGAGAATGGCATTAGAAACCAAGATCTACATGCTAGTGTACTCATTGCTACTGGGGTATCATTGTTCTAGGCCCTCTCAGCTAACATGCCAAGGAAATATATGTGTATACTAACCCCACACACTTATAATATATATATATATATAATGTATATATATAC
>NW_011495046.1:2029172-2039857 GCF_000754665.1 Bison bison bison | reverse complement strand
ACGACCCCCTAACCAGGGGTCTTTAAGCCTCCGCGCCGGGACACGCTAGGTACCTGCAAAGGGGGAGGTGGGCGAGGGGAATGGCGCGCCCCACAGGCCACCGCCCCGACGTCGACCACCAACCACCGCGTCCCCACACTAAGCTAAACATGAATTCCTACTAATGTCTCTAACTCTAATCCATTAGCACATGGATCATTCTAACCTCTTCTCCTTGCTTTGTGGATCCTCCTACTCCAATGTTGGCTTAAAACTCAACATTCAGAAAACTAAGATCATGGCACCCGGTCCCATCACTTCATTGCAAATAGATGGGGAAACAAAGGAAACACTGACAGACTATTTGGGGGGCTCCAAAATCATTGCAGATGGTGACTGCAGCCATGAAATTAAAAGACACTTACTCCTTGGAAGAAAAGTTATGACCAACCTAGACAGCATATTAAAAAGCAGAGACATTACTTTGCTGACAAAGGTCCATCTGGTCAAAGCTGCAATTTTTCCAGTAGTCATGTATGGATGTGAGAGTTGGACCATAAAGAAAGCTGAGCGCTGAAGAATTGATGCTTTAGAACTGTGGTGTTGGAGAAGACTCTTGAGAGTCCCTTGGACTGCACGGAGACCCAACCAGTCCATCCTAAAGGAAATCAGTCCTGAATATTCATTGGAAGGACTGATGCTGAAGCTGAAACTCCAGTACTTTGGCCACTTGCTGCGAAGAGCTGACTCATTTGAAAAGACCCTGATGCTGGGGAAGATCAAGGGGAAGATCGAGAAGGGGACAACAGAGGATGAGATGGTTAGATCATGGTTAGATGGAGTTGGCATCACCAACTCAATGGACATGAGTTTGAGTAAACTCCGGGAGTTGGTGGTGGACAGGGAGGCCTGGCATGCTGCAGTCCACGGGTTGGCAAAGAGTCGGACACGACTGAGTGCCTGAAATGAACTGAACTGAACCGAACCTACTCCAACAGTGGACAATCTGGCTCCAATTCTTGATGGTTTATTTCAGTATACATGTGTAGCACTATCAGAATTGTTTACCCACACCCTCATGGGAAATGACTTGATCAACTAGAATATAGTTCTTATGTACAGATTCTTTTGCCTTTTGTCTTACAGACCCTACTCATTTCCAAAGCTACTAGGTCAGCAAATTTTTCCCATAGTCCCTTCAAGTAAAGATGTTTTTAACACTTACAATAAAGATATATTGTTTTATTACATTCTGCATTCCATACTGGGATTCCACAATCTCCTAAATGACTTTTTAAAATCTATACATGTTAAAATTTACTCTTTGTGCTTTGAAGTTCTACAGGTTTTGACAAATGTACAGTGTCATGTATTTGCCATTACAATATTATTTAGAATAGTTTCACTGCCCTGTGCTTCACTTATTCAACCTTCTCCCTCCCCCAAATTCTTGGTAACCACTGATCTTTTAACCATCTGTATTTTTTCTTTTGGGGAATGCCTTTTCTTTTGGGGAATGCTGGAACCACACAGTATATAGCCTTTTCAGATTGGCTTCTTTCATGGAAGATTATGCATTTAACATTCACTCATGTATTTTTGTTTCATGATGATTCACTTCTTTTTATCATGGAATAATAATATGTAATGTGGATATACCACAGTTTGTATATCATTTTACCTACTGAAGGACATCTGGTTTCCTTCTAGTTTTTGCCGATTATAAATAAGGTTATTATAATCATTCACATGCAGGTTTTTATGTGGGCATGTTTTCAGATCAGTTTAGTAAATTAATAGGAGTACAAATATTAAATTGTATGTTTAGTTTTGTAAGAAACTACTAAGCAGTCTTCCAAAGTGCTATGTGATTTTGCATTCCCACCAGTGAAGAACAAGAATTCCTGTTGCTCACCCTCAGTAGCAATTGGTATTGTCAGGTTCAGGGTATATTGTTGATTGGTTGGTTGGTTGGGTTTTTTTGCTCTTTCAAAAGATGTGTGTAGTAATATCTCTTTGGAGTTTAATATGTAATTCTTGAATGACAGATAATATTGGGCATATTTCATTTTCTTATTTGCTATCTGTATGTATTCTTTGGTGAGGTGTCTGCTTGGATCTTTTGCCTATTTTTTAACTGGGTTTTTTGTTTTCTTTTTGTTGAGTTTAAGAGTTCTTTGTGTATTGTTTTAAATTTTCATAAATTCCAATTTATCACTTTTTTTCTTTCATGATTCATGCTATAGATGTTGTATCTAAAAACTCAAACCCAAGTTCACCTAGATTTTTTCTTATGTTTTGTTTAGGAAGTTTCACAAGTTTTTGTTTTACATTTAGGCCTATCATCCATTTCAGATTTATTCTTGTGAATGGTGTATAACCTCTGCTAAACTGACTTTTTTGCATATGGACATCCAATTGTCTGAGCACCATTTGTTGAAAAGATTACCCTCTTTCCATTGAATTTCTGTGATAGAATAAAGTCCCCCCAAGGTGTTTCCATCTTAATTGAATATTTAGGAAACATGTGAATTTTTTAGTTAACATGGCAAGTGGAATTAAAGTTGTAAATAGAATTACGATTGCTAATCAGATGATCTTGAGATGGAAAGACTATGCTGAATTATCCAGGTAGGTCCAACATAATCACAAGGGTCTCTAAAAGTAGAAGAGGGAGGCAGAAGAAGAGTCAGAGAAGGAAATGTGATCATGGAAGAAGTATCAAAATTGATGCCAAGAGATGAGAAAGATTGATTGGCTATTCTTGGCTTTGAAGGTGGAATTGATCTATGAGCCAAGAAATGCATTACCTCTAGAAGCTGAAACAGGCAAGGAAATGGAGTTGGCCCTAGAACCCCTTTGAAAGGAACTTGGTCCTGCAGAAGATTTGATTTTAGCCCAGAGAGACCCACATCAGCCTTCTGAACACCAGAAGTACAATATAATAAGTCTGTGCTGTGTAAGCCACTAAATTTATGGCAGTTTGTTACAACAGCTGCAGTAAACAAATACTATTGCCTTTGCTCCTTCATTAGAAATCAGTGACTATATTCTGGTGGATCTATTTCTTTGCATTCTATTCTTTTCACTTGATCTATGTGCCTATTATTTCACTAATACTGTGCTATCTTGATTACTGTAGCTTTAAGTCCTGAAATTGAATAGTGTTATTTTTTGTTGTTATTGTGGGCTATTTTATAATCTTTTGACTTCTTATTTAAACTTTGAAATAAATTTGTTGATATCTATAAGATAATTTTCTGGTGTTTTGATTAGAAGTATGTTGAAGATCAAGTTGAAAAGACTTAACAATATTGAATCTTCCAGGTCATGAACATGGACTATATCTCCATTTATTTAGATCTGTTTTAATTTCTTTCATCAGAGTTT
Source organism: Bison bison bison (assembly GCF_000754665.1). Classification (NCBI taxonomy): domain Eukaryota; kingdom Metazoa; phylum Chordata; class Mammalia; order Artiodactyla; family Bovidae; genus Bison; species Bison bison. The sequence goes on along the minus strand of NW_011495046.1, from coordinate 2,036,488 downwards.
TTTGGTTTTCCACATATAGATCCTAAACATATGTTGTTACATTTATCCTTAAGGATTTGTTTTTTTTTTTTCTTTTGGTACTATTGTAAGTGGATTTTTAAGATTCTTCAAATTCCAATAGCTCTTTGCTAGTATGTTGAAAAGCACTGACTTTTGTGTATTACATTGTGTCCTGTAGCCTCACTTATTAGGTCTATGAGGTTTGGGGAGGGGGTAGTTGTTGCTTTTGTGTTTTGTTTGTTTATTTTTGTGTTTATGGTAAATTTGTGGGTTTTTTTTTAACAATCACATCATTTACAGATAAAGACATTTTTTCTTCCTTTCTAATATGCATACTTTTATATCATTTTCTTGTATAATTGAACTAGCTTTCAGATGAATAGCAGTGGCAACAGAAGATGCCCTTGACTTTTTCCCAATCTTAGAGATAAAGCATCTTGTTTATTATGATTAAGTATAATGTTAACTGTATGGTTTTTTGTAGATTTTTTAAAATCAAAGTTGAGAAAGTTCTATTCCTACTTCACTGAGAGATTTCAACATGCATAGGTGTTAGATTATGTTTAATGCTTTTTCTGCATCAATTGATATAATCACGTGATTTCTTTGCCTTCAGCTTGTAGATATGGTACATCGATTGATTTTCAAGTTTTAATCAGTCTTGCACATCTGGAGCATGGTGTATGATTCTTTCTATACATTGTTGAAGTTGATATGCTAATACTTTGTTGAGGATTTTTGTATCTATGTTCAGAGATATACTGGTCTGCAGCTTTTCTTTCTTGTAATATATTTGTCTGGTTTTGGTATTAAGTTAATTCTGGTCTCATACAGTGAGTTTAGAAGTTTTCTTTCTGTTTCTATTTCTAGAAGAGATTGTGAAGAATTGATATAATTTCATTCTTAAATGTTTGGTAGAATTCAATAAAGAAAACGTTTGAGCCTAGTGCTCTTTTTTGGAAAAGGAAGGTTATGAGCTATTGGTTCATTTTTTAAAATGGATATTGGCTTATTCAGATTATTTCTTTCTCTTTGTGTAAATTTTTGCAGTTTTGTGTCTTTCAAGGAATTAGTCCATTTCACCTAAGTTGTCAGATGTGTTTGTAGTATTTCTTTATTATCCTTTACATGTTCATATGATCAATATTGATAAGACCCATTTCATCTGGTATTGATAATTTGTCTTCTCTTTTTTGTTTAGTCAGCATGGCTTTGAAATTTAACAATTTTATTGATCTTTTCAAAGAACCAGTTTTTAATTTCATTTACCACTGTTCTATATTTTATAACTTCACTGGTTTCTGTTCTGATTTTTATTATTTCTTTTCTATTGCTTGAGGCTTAAATTGCTATTCTTTCCTAAAGTAGTGGATGGTTTACTGTTTTTAAAAGCCAGTGATATCATTTTAAAATTTTACTTGGAGCATTCAGTGTATTTACATTTATCTTATATATATATGTATATATATATATATAGAATTAGTTGCATCATTTTATCTTTCTATCTATCCTTTTCTATGATTTTTTTTGCTCTTTTCTTAACTTTCTTTTAATAGATTATTTTTCTCATTTCATGTCACTTTACTAGTTTGAATTTATATTTTCTATTTCCATTTTGTAGTTTTTACATTAGGAAATTAAATTTGCATTCATTTACATACTTTTAATTTACATACCTAATATAGTCTAATTTTGGAGGGGATGATGCTATAGCTGAAACTGCAGTACTTTGGCCACCTGATGCAAAGAGTTGACTCATTGGAAAAGACTCTGATGCTGGGAGGGATTAGGGGCAGGAAGAGAAGGGGACAACAGAGGATGAGATGGCTGGATGGCATCACTGACTCGATGGATGTGAGTCTGAGTGAACTCTGGGAGTTGGTGATGGACAGGGAGGCCTGGCGTGCTGCGATTCATGGGGTCACAAAGAGTCGGACACGACTGAGCGACTGAACTGAACTGAACTGAATATAGTCTAAAGTTAATGAGTATTTTTCTCCTCTTTCCAAACAATTCAAGAACTTAGAGTCCTTTATCCCAGTCTCTTCTCTCATAGTAAATGTATTATTTTGGAAAATTTTAACTCCAACTTTATAAAAATGGTTTTATATATTAAGTGTTATATGGTTGTTATTTTATTTTATATAGTTAATGTTGATCTAGATTTACTCCATATTTATTGTTTTCATTGCTGTTCATTTTTTAATCTGTAATCATTTTTTCTTTTGGACTGAAAGCATATCTTTTAAAAATATTACTAGTAAAGATATGTTGGTGGTAAGATCTATCAAATTGAGAAAATTCTATATTACTATTTTATTCCTAATAGGAATAAATTTATCAATTGTTTTTTCTTCTGGAAAACATCTTTATTTTACCTTTTTTCTTGAATGATATTTTGCTGGCAATGAGAGTGTAGGTTGGCAACTGTTTTCTTTCACTCCATTAAAGATATTCCTCTGCCTTCTGTCTTCCATTTTGGTTGTTGGAGTCAGATGTCAGTCTAATTCAGGGGTCAGCAAACTATGGCCTGTCTGCCAAATCTGCATCACCACCTGTTTTTGTAAATAAAGTTTTATTGGAACTCAGCCATGTTTATTCATTTGTGAATTTTCTATGGCTTTTTTTACTGCCATGGCAGAACTGAATATTTGCAACAGAGACCATAGAGACTTCAAACCCTAAAGTATTTACTATCTGTCCCTTTACGAAAAAGTTCACCAATCCCCTGCCTATTATGACTCCATTTAATGTAATCAGTCTTTAAAAATGATCTTTCAGCAATTTGCAGTGCTCTGCAATTTTAGTATGATTTATCTAGGCACGGAGTTTTTTATTCTTGTAATTTGCTCTGCTTCTTGAAGGTATGGAGTATTGTTGGTCGTTGTTTCTGACAAAATCTTGACTCTGGTACCTGTTTCCTCCTTTTAAAAAGGCAAATTATTTCATTCTATGTTCCATATCTGTAATATCATACATGTAATTTTCACCTTTCTGTCTCTCCATTCTGAATTCCAAATAATCTTTCAGATTCACCTTCTAGTTCACTTATTGTTCCTCTAATTTAGTCTCCTGTGCAGTTAATATAATTCTCTGAATTTTTAATTTAATTATTATAATCCTATTCTAGAAGTTATCTTTGTTCTTTTCCCAAAATGCTTGTGTTCCTTTCTATGTATTCTTTTCCTTACTTATATTTTCAAGCTACTCTCTTACCTCTTAAACACAAAAGCATGTTTTTTTCCATAAGCTGTAATTGATAATTCATGTATCTTTATAGTCCTTTTCTGCTGCATGTTATCTCATGTAGAACAATATCTATCAGATTCTTTGAGACCCGTTAATAGAGGTAAATTCCTCCAAAGAGTATCACATTTGCTTGTGTCTGGTCTTTATGGGCATGACCAGCCCAGGACCACCTGAAACCACAGTGTTGCCATTTGAGGATTTCTGGAAAACCTAGTCAATGTAGACTGGCCTGTAAGGTTTGGGGATAGGCAGTTGGTTAAAACTTTCAAGGAAGAATTTTTTTCCTCTTTCCCTAAACACCGTAGTTCAAGGCAGGCAAATTTCTTTGTCCTTTGGGTGGGGTGGGGAATTGGAGATTCAGGAAGGACTCTCATCCTCTTACATAGGAACACTGCTGAGATCCTGACTTCACTTAGTTTTTATTTGCTTTGTAGTCATCAGTTAAGAGGTGGGAAAAAATTATTCAACACTTAGTTTCTAGCACAAACCTAGAATATTTCATTTGCAATACTGATGAAAATAAAAGCCTAAATCTCCTTATGTAAATGCATTCGTACTCGGGTCATATTCCCCAGTGGCTCAGACGGTAGAACGTCTGAGCCACTCCCTGCCTACAATGCGGGAGACCTGGGTTTGATCCTTGGGTCAGAAAGATCCCCTGGAGAAGGAAATGGCAACCCACTCCAGTACTCTTGCCTGGAAAATCCCATGGATGGAGGAACCTGGTAGGCTACAGTCCATGGGGTCGCAAAGAGTCGGACACGACTGAGTGACTTCACTTTCACTTTTCACTTTCATACTCAGGTCAAGGATTTCCCTGGCAGCTAAGTGGTAAAGAATTCACCTGTAATGCCAGAGATGCAAATTCTAACCCTGGGTTGGGAAGACCCCCTGAAGGACACTGGCAATCCATTCCAGTATTCTTCCCAGGATAATCCCATGGACAGAGGAGCCTGGTGGACTACAGTCCATGGGATTGCAAAAGTCAGACACGACTGAGCCACTAAACAGCAACAATATTCTCAAGTCTAAAGAAGTCAAGTGACTTGACAGATCACACAGTTCTTCTTACCCAGAATAAAAAATTTACAGTTCAGTTTACAGTTGACACCAAATTTATTTTAAGAATGTTTAAGAATGTTTTTCTTTAAAAGAAAAAAAAAACAAGAAAATTCTTTTTAAAGAATTTAGGATCAGAAAATAATAATTCCTGGGATAGAAATAAATATCCATCAATATTCTATAGGATAGGTTACTCATTAAGTCAAATAAGTGTATTTCAGGCCATAGAAGTCCATCATTTGATTAAAGATTTTAATCAGATTTGCAGTCATTTCCGCCTCAAATCAGTGTGCCTGAGACAAATGTCTTTGTTTCATTTAAAATTTTCCCAGCTGACCTACTTCCTAAACGCCAAGGGAATCACCAGCTGCTATCCTGGTATTTAAACCCAAATCGCTGGCATTATCTTTCCTTTCAAATCTTTCTTCTTCCACATATACTCATTTATCAACTTCAGCAGCTTCCTTTGCTCTGTCAGTCCCTTGTTGGGGCCTTGTTACTTCCTGATTAGAATATTGTCGGTTTCCTCTTGGTTTCCTACTCCTCTATATCTACCTATAAAGTTTCCAACTTTATAGAAAACACATGTACACATATGTCAACTACACAAAACTCGCTACAATTAGTCTATATGTTTTGTTTGGGCAACTTTTATAAAAATAGAGAAAGTCTGCAATGTGATTCCTTTGGAGAGGAGGGTTCTAAAATTAGAGGGGATAGTAAGAGGTTTTTGCTTTGTATGTGGTTTTGTTTACTTTTTTAAGTATAATAAAAGTACCTAGTAGTACTTAGGTAATAGAAATTGTAATATAAAGAAAATGCTTATTTTTACTGTCACAGCAGTGTGTCTATATTTCAGCCCTTTGTAATGTCTCTTCCACCCCCACATACCTTGAGTTTGTCCACAGTTCCCTCTTTAATATTTAGCCCTTGAATTTTGTGATTCATTTCATAGGTCAGGACTTGCCACCTATCTTTTCATGCCATCAGCTTTCTGGCTCTTAAGCAAAGAAAAAATCATGCAAGTTTCATGCTCTCTACTCTCCTGTCAGGGTGGAAGATTGAACGTAATTTCTGAAAAATAGGTTTTGCATTATTCTATTTTCAGAAATAATTTTCTAAATGTTGTCTTGAACCTTTCTATACACCTTACCTTTCTGTTCTCTATTTTTGTTGTTGTTTAGCGTCTAAGCTAAACAACTTAGCCTCTAAGTCGTGTCAGACTCTTTGAGACCCCATGGACTGTACCTCGCCAGGCTCCTCTGTCCATGGGATTTTCCAGGCAAGAATACTGGAGTGGGTTGCCATTTCCTTCTCCAAGGGATCTTCCTAACCCAGGGATCGACCCCATGTCTCCTACATTGGCAGGTAGATTCTTTACCGCTAAGCCATCAGGGAAGCCCTCTGTTTTTTATGCTTGATTAATATTTTCCACACTGTACAATGCTCCTCTACCTTGTCTAGAGTCCTAGAATTTTCAGTTCTTAGTCTCCACCTTATAGCCGTCAAACCCAAACACTGGCTGTACTGATGGTTGTCTCTCTTTAACTGTATTCACTTTCAAACAACCATCTGAGTCAAGGAATTGTCCAGAACGAAGCTCAGAAAGACATAGAAAGAGAAAATAGAAAGGTCAGGTTAAGAGATACAGAAGATAGAGTGAGAAAATTCAAAACGTGGAGTTGCAAAAGAAGATAATAGAGGCGATTGGAAAGAGAAAACACTGCAAGAGACAATGAATGTAAAAGACAAGGTCCTCATCTTCTAAAAGTACAGCAAACATCCATAAAGGTTAAACGAAAAGAAACACACCTAGATATATTACAGTGAACCTGAAGAAAGCCACAGGCAAAGAGAAAGTTTAAATGTAGCCAGAGAGAAAGGACAGAATATCTAATGAAGGATAATCAAATAGTCAATAGTTAGTTTTCTAATAAGACAGATATTTTTGAAGTGCTGAGAGAAGGGCTATTTTTTGGACCTAACAGAAGCAGAAGATATTAAGAAGAGATGGCAAGAATACACAGAAGAACTGTATAAAAAAGATCTTCATGACCCAGATAATCATGATGGTATGATCACTCACCTAGAGCCAGACATCCTGGAATGTGAAGTCAAGTGGGGCTTAGGAAGCATCACTATGAACAAAGCTAGTGGAGGTGATGGAATTCCAGTTGAGCTATTTCAAATCCTAAAAGACAATGCGGTGAAAGTGCTCCATTCAATATGTCAGCAAATTTGGAAAACTCTACAGTGGCCCCAGGACTGGAAAAGGTCAGTTTTCATTCCAATCCCAAAGAAAGGCAATGCCAAAGAATGCTCAAACTACCGCACAACTGCACTCATCTCACACTCCAGTGTTCTTGCTTGGAGAATCCCAAGGACAGTGGAACCTGGTGGGCTGCCGTCTACAGGGTCGCACAGAGTCAGACACGACTGAATCGACTTTGCAGCAGCAGCAGCAGCACACACTAGTAAAGTAATGGTCAAAATTCTCCAAGCCAGGCTTCGGCAATACATGAACCATGAACTTCCAGATGTTCAAACTGGTTTTAGAAAAGGCAGAGGAACCAGAGATCAAATTGTCAACATCCTCTGGATCATCGAAAAAGCAAGAGAGTTTCAGAAAAACATCTATTTCTGCTTTATTGACTATGCCAAATCCTTTGTGTGGATCACAATAAACTGTGGAAAATTCTGAAAGAGATGGGAATACCAGACCACCTGACCTGCCTCTTGAGAAACCTATATGCAGGTCAGGAAGCAACAGTTAGAACTGGACATGGAACAACAGACTGGTTCCAAATAGGAAAAGCAGTACATCAAGGCTGTATATTGTCACCGTGCTTATTTAACTTATATACAGAGTACATCATGAGAAAAGTTGTGCTGGAGGAAGCACAGGCTGGGATCAAGATTGCTGGGAGAAATATCAGTAACTTCAGATATGCAGATGACACCACCCTTATGGAAGAAAGTGAAGAAGAACTAAAGAGCCTCTTGAT